>NC_067492.1:53493559-53603559 GCF_947179515.1 Apodemus sylvaticus | reverse complement strand
GATTCTGGTTCATTTCTTTCCTTCTGAGAATGCAGGCTTATAGTTCTGTTGTTCTATAGGCAGATGCATGGATGGTGTTTGCCGAAGAAAGGGGTTACTTTGTCCCCAAGTATTAATAGGTAAAATACATTCTGTTAGTGAAGTCACACTGAGCTGGCTCTTGGCAGGACAGCACCTAGGTTTAATCTAAGCTCAGGTACAAGGAACGTAGGCCTGGGCAGGGTTCTTGTAAGACACTCTGATCAACATACATACATACATACATACATACATACATGAATCCTGCTTGGGACTCAAGATGGTTGGGAAAATGCCTTCACACATACCTGAGTCCGGATCCTCAGAACCAACTATATTACATATGGTCTCCATCTCAAAGAAGTCAAGCAGGCCTGTACCCACCACTGGAGAGAGACAGACAGAAGGATCCCTGGAGCTTTCAGTCTAGACAGCCTAGCTCCAAACTAATAGAAACACCCTGCCTCAAAAGATAAGGTAGACAAGCCATATGGCCTCTGCATACTGCCCCCACCTGGCCTCACCCATGCCTGTGCATACACATGCATACACTTGCACATAGATCACAGGCAAACAAAATCCCTCCCTGCCCTCGGCACCCACAAAGCACTCTCGAACTCTCTACCCGCGTGGTGGTCATTTTCTGCTAGACAGGCTTTTGGTAATGAGAGCCTGTTAGCATCATGGAAAAATGATGCTTCACATCTCCCTGGTCCACGAATTAACTGTAGTCAACCTGCAGTCTGGGGGAAAAAAGGATGGGGGCCTCGCCCTAGAGATTAGCAAGACACTGCTGGAGAAAGGGCCGGGAGGAGCACAGTGTCCTTGAGCAAGGATGCCTGCCCGGCTGCAGAACACTCTCAGAAGCTGGTGTCCCAGACAATGGGACCACAGGGTCAAAAAGACTAAAATGTTTCTGCTCTTGCAGACATGCAGATGGTGACAGTTAAACCCCCCTTGGTTGGGTGCTGTTGATTGTGTGGGGATGAAGCGAGTGGCAGGTGAATATGGCGCCTTCCAGCGCCTTGGGTATCAAGGCAGAACCTCGACGGACTCTTTAGTGTGATTTGTCCAGCAGCTCCCCACGACCGCCTCCCCTCCACCCCACACCGAGCATTGAGTGTGAATTTAAAATGAAGTCTTGTGTAGAGCCAGGCGCACAGCCCCGTAGATGTCTGTGGAACTGATTTGAGTCTGTTAGAGAAAGGTCGTGAGAACTGACTTCTTCCTGGAATGTACTCACATGCTAAGTGTCTTTCGGTGATTAATTGTTCTGTTCTCTAGGATTTAAAAACTTGCCTCTTGAGGACCAAATTACCCTCATCCAGTATTCTTGGATGTGTCTATCATCGTTTGCCTTGAGTTGGAGATCGTACAAACATACGAACAGCCAATTTCTCTATTTTGCACCAGACCTAGTTTTTAATGAGTAAGTACCTATTAATTAGCCCTCATAAAACAAACTGCAGAATTATTCGTTACGCTGTTTTTAAAAATTATCTCTAAGCCAGATGTACAAGTGTGAAAGAATGTACCGAGACGAGCATTTTTAAAAGTTTAAATCATATTGAATTTTGAAAACTTAAAAATCAGTCATTACAATGCTGTAACATACACAAGTCTGAGTATCAATCAGTATATGTAACTGTTACATCATGTATGTGGGAACTGTCCCAAGAGAAAGAGGATCCAGTTGGCTCTGAGAACTCACCTGGGACAATGCCATGATTAATAGAAAGCAATCTCTTTGGTATCTGCTCTAGTTGGAAAGAAACTCATTTCTAGGAAATGTGAATATTTAAAGTGCCAGTTTTCGAGAGCATCATAGAATGGTTCTTTTGTTAACTGTACACAGCTGCTCAATGTGTTTTCCTGACAATCATAATTACCCTTCCTTTCGATCATAAAAGAAGCCAAAACCTTATTCTGCAGTGAAACATTTCTTGTTTTATGATGCATTTTAAAAGACTGAACAAATTTTAGTAGATTCTTTTCTTTGGCTATGAATGCCTTCCTATTTTAAGTTTATATTTTATTAGTGTTTGTATTTCACATTAGCACATTTCTTGTATGTTTATATTCTGCAATGCCTCTTTGTAATTGTTGGGCCAAAAAATATTTAAAAGGGAGCACTGGAATTATGATAGCAACTCCAGCTTCCCTCTAACAGATGGCTCTGTCTAGAGACATGAATATAGACTTCTAGAGTGAGGGTATCAGATGACAAATGGGCGGATGGTAAAGGAAAGGAACATCATGCCAGGATACCACATTAACCCTGTGGTCATCTGCCAGGAACCCCAGCTCAGGGTTTACTACCACAGTCATTTTATCGCAAGCAAAGTGTAAGACCATCACAGCATCTTGAGACAACTGCACTCTGGCAAGGAATCAGAATAACCCTCGCTGATGTGGTGTAAATTTTCATCAAAAGTAAAGCCAAGAACTGGCATGCACATTTTAAAGTTACTTGGTTTTCCTCAATAATCAGCTGATTTTGCTAAACAGTAAGCATCAGAATCTCCTGGTGTCGCCTGAAGGTTCTGTGCATCTGATATTTGTTTGAACAGAAGATCAACGTGCTCTGCCTAATCTTCCTAAGTATGTGTATCAGGTTTTCATAAAATGTAAATGTGACTACTCTGATGTCTGAGCTACTTTATAGCCATCATTATTTTGTAGACTCCACCTGCAGTCTTTTTCACTCTCTCTTGCTGACACTCCAAGTACTTTGAGGGATAACTCTTCATCGAACTCCCCCCCCCCCAACAAACACACACCTGTTAATTCCTAGGACCTACAGTCTTTGAGCTTACCTGTATTCTAGACACCTTGTCAGAATGGAATTATGAATATTTGTCCTTCTCACCTGGCTTATTTTCATTGAACATAATATTGTCCATGTTTACCCACCCTTACGCATGGCTTCAGTTTGTGTGCCTTTTCATGGCTGGGCAATATTCCTTTATTTATATGTAGTTAGTCCTCATTATTTATATATTCTCTCCCTGTGAATTTGACTGATGGTGGTTACATCTGGTTTTAATCTCGCCCCAAATGGACACATTAACTTAGCCATCACCTAATGAAAAATAAATGTCACAATTGAGTGCACATTGCAGCAGGGAACCAAGAAGGCCGTGCTCTGCCTCTGTGGGACTGTGCACACGCCTCCCGTGTGAGTTACTGTCTTTGCTGCATTGTCTGTACTTTTATGCTTTTCTTGGTAATGTCCCTGTTCAAAATGGCCAGAGCACAGTGCTGATGTGCAGCCTGATGCCACTGAACTCAGCAAGGCTGGAACGGTGCCATGCTGAGAACAAAGGCGTCATCACACAGTTATGAGCTAGCTTGCTGTGGTGTGAGTTCTGTGTTGATTCAGCAGTGTGTAGTAAATAATGCATCTGATCAGAAATGCACGCCAAACAAGATTGCCTGCAGAACAGCCAAGAAACAGTGCCGAGAGGCACAGTGGGTCCTCACCTTCAGTTTCCTCTTGGGGAAGTGGCTCCGAATTCACTGAGTAGGTGTTTGCCTTGCCTTCATAGAGCACAGCTGCAGAAAACACAGAAAGCTGAGTGTCTGCGTGTGGCTGCCTGGCTTTTAGTACAATGGATGATGCAGCTGTAGACATGCATGTGTGAATACCCCTCGGCTAGCTATGAATACCATCGGCTAGCTATGACTACTCTCGGGTGGTTGTTTTAGGTATTTTACTGTTGCTGGGATCAAACCTCCAGACAACAGCAACTGAAGAAAGAGTTCATTTTTGGCTTAGGATTCCAGAGGGACAGAGTCAACATGTCAGGAAAGGCGTGGTATCAGGAGAAAGGAGCTGTCTGACACTTCATCTACGTGCAGGCAACAGATGGGTAAGGAAACAGGAGGTTAGGTAAGGCTATAAAACCTCAAATCCCTCCCTCCTGATACTCTTCCTTCAGCAGGCTCCACCTTCTAATAGTCGCTCGACTTCCCAAACAGTGACAGCAACTAATGACCAAATAGGAAAACAGATGAGCCTGTGAGGGGCATTTCTCCTTGACCTCCTCACACTGTTTGCAGTTCCAGGGGATACAGACCCTCCAGGCATATGCTAATTCTGCATT
Organism: Apodemus sylvaticus; assembly: GCF_947179515.1. NCBI lineage: Eukaryota > Metazoa > Chordata > Mammalia > Rodentia > Muridae > Apodemus > Apodemus sylvaticus. Next base: position 53,599,435 of record NC_067492.1, on the reverse strand, counting down.
GCACTTTCTGAGGAAGTCCAAACTGTGTACACAGAAGTTGCAACATTTTTACAACCTGCCAGTTGAAAAACAGGTTCCAATTTCTCCATATTCATGCTAATACTTTTTCCTTTGAATATTCATCCTTTCCAACCATTCCTTAGAGCTGGGCTTTGCGTGTCTCTGGGGACTGGCAGTGTTGGGTAATCTTGAATGGCCACAAACATATTTTCTTTGGAGAAATGTCAGCTCAAAGCCTTTTCCCACTGTTCATTGATTATCATGTTACTCTTTGGCTATGGTCCTTCACCTACTTTGGATGTAAAATCTAAGTGATTCTTTACTCCCAACTGTTACAGTCTCTTTATCTCCACTTTTTGAACTTACAAAGTGCTTTGGTTTCTTGTTCTGTTTTGTTTTCGTTTGCTTGTCATTTTTCTTTGTTTTGTTTTTCTGAGATAGGGTTCATGTAGCCCAGGCTAGCCTTAAACTCACTGTGAGCCTATGATGACCTTGAACTCCTGATCCTGCTGCCCCTACATCCTGAGTGCTGGGGTTGTAGACATGCCACCAGTTTATGCAAAGGATTCAGGACTTCATGCACACTAGGAAAAGCACCTAGAACTGAACCACATGCCCAGCCCTTAGTAGTATTTTATGATGCGCACATGAAGTTGAATTCATGTGTTTCCTTTTGTGTCCTTTGCTTTTAAAGTCAAGTATTAATTTTAAAATATACAATAACATTGAAAGACAAAATGTTCAACAAAGAACCCAAGAAGATTCCTTTAGAACACATAAAAGTCAGAGGGAAAACACCCTATTTTTGAAGGTCTAGCTAGTTCTTACTTTCGACTGCAGACTCTGACAGTCTTTTTTTTTTATGTCTAGCATCTAGCATTGAGCCTAAGCTCTATAACTATTTGCCAGATAGATTAGTTATTGAACAAATTAACCCACAAGTCTAGTAATTATCTGAGAGGCATTTCAGGATTCCTATCTCTGGCTACAAGAATGAAGGTTATGGTAGGGAAGTATAATGTGGTGCTGTAGAGTATTGCTGTTCACAGAGGAATGAAACCTTGTAGGTAGTTGCTTGTGTTGGCCTTTGAAATGAGTCTGAGGATGTCTGATGATTTGATCCTTCAGCTACACATTAGCAATACTGAGCTGGAGGAGAGGCAGGAAATGGGGAATAATAGAGGAAACATTCTTTCCGTTTTTTTTTTTTTTCATTAAATACTGAAGTGGAAATATGAGTTAATACTTTAGCACAGAACTTTTCTTATTATAAATTCAGAACTTTTCAGATAAGTATTAAATGATTAATTATTCAATTCTACCTTGAAACAATATACTATGTATTGCAACAGATCGCCGCAACTATTCAAATTTCTTATCAGTTCAACACATATATTAAAACTCCCACTTATGCTTGTAATGAAAGATTTTCTTTTTTCTTTTTTTTCTTGCTTCCTTCCCCCCCCCACCCCCCAGAAATTAAGATTAGGTATTTCAGTCAATTTCTCTTAAGCCCTGACCAGTATTTCAAAACTAGAAGTCTGTTGAAGGCACGTATAATCTCTCTCTAATGATAATGTTTGTCATCTGAAAGGTGTGTGATTATGGCCCCAACACTGCTGGGGAGAACAGAAGGGTGGGATTCAGTGCTTCCTCTCCAGCCTCTTCTTGGACCTCTGAGTGGATCTCCAAGGAAGAAAGGCTATGTCAGTTGGCGTGCCAGGAGTGAAGTCAACCCACACCTTCCTCGTTCTGTGCTGACTGTGAAGTCATGCACCACGAAGGCAGACAGCTCAGTGATTGCTAATTTTACGTCATGTTTTCATTGCACCTTGAACCCTTTTCATGTTCCAGGTTTCTGGGTCACTATGTCATTGACACTTTCAGTTGTCCTCAGTGATGGCTTTCCCAACAAACGATGCCTGTGGGTGCCTTTCTCCCAACACTCTGAAACTTCAGGAGGCCTGCCTGATAGAGCATCTTTGTGTCCGAAGACCGTTTCTATGCACAGGCTGGAAGTCAGGGCATCCTCGCGGATGTCTGGGGTGGTTGGAGTCAGGGTGACACGGAGATATCTCTGTCCAGTCACAGAGCATGGCATTCCTGATGAGAGGGGCCAAGAGGTGGAGTGAATCTCAGCCAGTTTCCTCAGCACTATCTCCTTGAAGCATCTTCCCTTATCCTAAGCTCTTTCTCCTTTGTAATGAGGATTTATTATACTTTACAGTATGCAATCTTTCTTCCTTCTTCTTTCTGTCATGTCTGTCTTACATGCACACTCATGCATCCATGCAAACACATACATGCTTACACATTCATTCACACACATATATGCACAGACATGCATGCACACACACTCACTGCCTCTTCATATTGTTAAAAAAACTTGCCCTTGCCTTTCTATTTTTTTCTTTAACTTCTGGGTAAAGAGCCTGCCTCTTCCCTTTTTACTATACCTGCGAGCATCCCAGCTATGCAGCAGCTGAAGAGCGAAGCTCACAGCCAGTGCCCTGATGACTGTGATGGTGGCAGCGACGTCCTCCCTCGGGTGGTACATGGTAGTTTGCCCAGTGTCTGCTATCCACAAGTCCTTTTCACTCAAAGAGTCCTGGCTCTCAAAGATAGTTGAGTTTGAGATGCTTAAGGAAACCACTGTCATCAGTAGAAAGTGGACAGCGGCTGTCTGTAGAGAACAGACATTGCACTTTGAAATGAGATTAATCTTTGCCACAAAAGTAGACTAGAATGGGGTTACTCCTGAAGGAAGGGTCTAACAGAGGACAGCTAAAGGAATGTCTGCAAACAAGAAGCAGTTGTGTAGGGGTGTGTCTTAGTTACCCTCTCCCTTAAACAACTTAAGGCTGAGATGGTTCGTTTTGGCTTATAGTTCCAGAGGAGTAGAGTCCACTGTAGCAGGGATAATATGGTGTCAGCATCAGCGCCTTAGCTGCTTACAAGGTACCCATACTCAGCCAGGAGAACGTAAACAAGAATTTGGGCGAGGCTGTAAATCCTCATGGCTTGCCCCCAGGAACTGACTTCCTCCAGCAAAATCCTGTTTTAATGGCCACACAACTTTCTAAACACTGCTACCAGCTGCAGACCAAGTGTTCAAATATGTGAGCGTATGGAGTAGTTCACATTCATAGTCATAGTCATGTACATGAGGACAAATGAAAGGCGGGGACAGTTCTCTAAGTGGGGTGTTTCCTCCACCACCCTTGTTTTAAAAAATCATTTCCCTTTCCCTTTATCGCTCCATCAGATTGAAAAGGATTGGAGTTAGAACTGGACATGGTACTGTACCTCAGGAAGCAGAGGCAGGAAGATCAAGAGTTCAAACTCCACCTTGTGCTACATAGGGAAACCCTGTCAAAAACAAAACTAAATAAACAAACAAAAGCTATTTTTTTTCTTGAGATTGAGCTAGGTGCTCTACCACTGAGCTACATCCCACCAGACCTCTTTAAAACAGGTTCATACCTAGGTCAGCCTTTTGGTGATTTTTGTGCTCTCTGTACCTTGACTATTCCAGAGAGAACGTATGCTTTTAAACATCAGCCCCCAGTGTCTTAAAACTCTGTGTTCATCCTTGGCACCCAGTCAGCCACTTTGGTTTGCAGATTGTCTTGCCAGCAGCGTGATGGCAGTGTGGTGGAGCTTTCTTCTTGTGCTTGTGGTGGAGTTTTTAGATCCTTTCAAAGGTTCTGAACTTTGGAATGGAGTCATTCCTGTAGACTTTATCTAAATTTCTCTTCAAGAGCACTCCCATCTGTTCAGCATTTTTTTTTTCTTTTTACACAACATCTCTTGTAGAGCACTTGAGAAATTTCCTGAAGAGTTAATGAAGCTGGGTGATTTGGAGGAGAGAAGGAAATGAAGGCAAGATGAATATGAGATTGAGAATAGTTGTCCATAACCGTCCTGGGATCCTAGACAGTGGCGATGATCTAAGAAACACGGCTGGCTGCGCTGCATGCCAGCTAAGAACTGGGAGCCTGGTTCCACTTTGAATAAAAGTCAACAACAATTTAAGATCCTACATTATCCATAAAGCACTGTGCCGTTGATATTAGCATATTGCTTTCCTCAGTTAGCATGCACACAGGGCTTTGTTCCCGTCCGCCGAGAGCACTCTTTCATATAAATAAAATCACTGAGTTTCTTCACTGAAATTTTTGCAGACAAAAATTATTTTCTCTGCAGCAATTCTATTGCAGGGTTGGGTCAGGTGGCAAAAAATATGTCAGTTAAAGCTGATGGCTTCAGGGCCTTGGGCTGAGATGAAGTGTGATGTCTGTTCTTTTCAGTTTAATATCATATAGTCCCCTGTCTAAGGACAGTAGATTAATTTGATGAAATAGGGCCTCTCACTGGCCAGTTCCCACCCTGCCCTTGTATTGCAGGCTGTGCAGGAGTGCTGCGCCCCAGGGGTGGCCAGCACGTGTACCATTAGATTAGGCTTCTTCAGTTCATTTCCATCCTGCATGGGAAAGCCAGTTAGTGTGCTGGGCTCAGAAGACACCGTGAGAGTTGAGGTATACACCATGCTATTTCAATGTCTTCATAGAGGAAGATGCTCGTTAAAAAGCTGGGCATGGTGACTTATGCATTTCATCCCAACTGCTCTAGACACTGAGGCAGGGGGATCACAAGTTTAAGGCAAGTGTAAGCTATACTGGGGACAAGTTGTGAAGCTGTTTCAGGCTAAAGCTTACAAGAATTTGGGGTATTCCTCCATGGTAGAGCACTCGCCTAACATGCAAAGTTCTGATTCAATTCCTACTACTGCAATATTAATTCATTTTTTTTATTATTCGATATAATTTATTTACATTTCAAATGATTTCCCCTCTTCTAGCCCCCCCACTCCCCGAAAGTCCCGCAAGCCCCCTTCTCTTCCCCTGTCCTCCCACCCACCCCTTCCCACTTCCCCGTTCTGGTTTTGCTGAATACTGTTTCACTGAGTCTTTCCAGAACCAGGGGCCACTCCTCCTTTCTTCTTGTACCTCATTTGATGTGTGGATTATGTTTTGGGTATTCCAGTTTTCTAGGTTAATATCCACTTATTAGTGAGTGCATACCATGATTCACCTTTTGAGTCTGGGTTACCTCACTTAGTATGATATTCTCTAGCTCCATCCATTTGCCTAAGAATTTCATGAATTCATTGTTTCTAATGGCTGAATAGTACTCCATTGTGTAGATATACCACATTTTTTGCATCCACTCTTCTGTTGAAGGATACCTGGGTTCTTTCCAGCATCTGGCAATTACAAATAGGGCTGCTATGAACATAGTAGAACATGTATCCTTATTACATGGTGGGGAGTCTTCTGGGTATATGCCCAGGAGTGGTATAGCAGGATCTTCTGGAAGTAAGGTGCCCAGTTTTCGGAGGAACCGCCAGACTGATTTCCAGAGTGGTTGTACCAATTTGCAACCCCACATATTAATTCATTTTTAAAAGTCAATTTATGAGCCCTCTTCCCTCCAATCACCCCTCCCATTTCTCTGTCCTGGTAACTCCCCTACAATTCTGAATCAAGCCTTTCCAGGACCTCTCCTTCCTTCTTAGGAATCATTTGATTCGTTAATTGTGTCTTGAGTATTCAGAGCTTCTGGGCTAATATCCATTTATCAGTGACTGCATTCCATGTGTATTCTTTTGTGATTGGGTTATCTCACTTAGGATGATATTTTCCAGTTCCAACCATTTGCCTAAGAATTTCATGAATTCATTGTTTTTAATTGCTCAGTATTCCATTGTGTAAATATACCACATTTTCTGTATCCATTCTTCCATTGAGGGACATCTGGGTTCTTTCCAGCTTCTGGCTATTATAAATATGGCCACTATGAACATAGTGGAGCATGTGTACTTATTGCATGCCGGGTAATCCTCTGGGTAGATGCCCAGGCATTTGGAATGTAAACAAATAATATAGAAAATTTAAAAAATATAATAAAATAAAATAAAATTTAAATATAAAAAAACCTCAATTTATTAACTAAAGAGGACTCCAGGCTAATGAAGAGTTGCAAAGCTAGTTATGCAAGCCTCCTGAGACTCCCCACTGTCCAATGAATCCTACTTATACTCCCTCCAAACATCACATGTCCTCCCAACTTACCACATGAATCTGTCTTACCAAAACACCATCTGAGTCTGTATCAGCTCACAGACATTAGTCTGCCCATCAGTTCAAATCTGCAGAAGCAGTAAGAAACTTCCAGAACACCACCAGAAGTTTTTTGGTGCATTTCTGTCTATGGAGTCATAACAAATGGAGCTCAGCTATACAATGTAAGGCGAACCAATACTCGTGTCCTGTTATCAAAGAAGCTTTCATCAGCTGACATCCTTTCTATGTCTACTTTAGCAAAACATCATTTGACATAACTGACTTTCCAAAGAAACCAGAAGTTTCCAGTTCAAAAGTAATGGAGGAAACAAGCAAGACAGATGCCATCCATTGCTGAGGGGACAACACACCCCAGATGTGGCCATCCTGCTGAACAGCACCGTCTCTGTGCAGCTCTGCCCCTGTGCAGAGGATGTCAGTACTCCAAAGGAATCAGGGGCATGGGCAGCTGATGAACTCCCTCCCTTCCGCTTTCTAAGTTGTGATTTTTCTCTATCACTGTGGACCCTGGGGGGGGGGTAGCTCAAGGACACCGTTGTTCTTACCCCCCCCCCCCCAGCTCTGTAATGAAGGTCTGTGTGTCCTCTTTGTTTAATGGGGAGGAGGCAGGAGTCCCTCAGCCTCGAGCTCAGCTTCTTTAGCTAAGAGAAGACTGTTCCCTTTCAGGCTATGGTGTAAACATATACATCATAATATGAGAGACATCATAATAGTTGAGACATCATAATAGTTCCTGGTGCTTAACAACATGGAACCCTTGCTGACCAATCACATGTCATCTCTCAGAAGTTACTATTCAAAACAAGTGGAAACACACCAGTATATAGATAACACCACTGAATCTTCTTAGAATAACTAGGACTTTAGTTCCACATTTAAATCAGTTGTATTTCCTGTCTGATATGACGTTAGTACTTAAGAGCGCAACCTTAAAGTCCCAGTCTCTAACCTTCTTGCTAACAGCTTTGCTGTGGTCAAGTGAATGGCTGATTTTGCTAAGGCTCCTTTCTAATCTATATCTGGGAATAAGCCACCAGCAGTTTACTGCTGATGCCTGAATCCCCTTTATATTCTCAGAATCACTGAGAGTACAAGGGCCTTTCCTTTACAGAACTTGAACTGATAATTACACAAACAGAACTGGAGAACTATTAATCTATTAATTTATTTAAAAATAACCACAGGGGTGTGGTTGGGACTCAGCTGTAGAGTGCTGGCCTGGCATGTATAAAGCCCTGGGTTCAATCCCCAACACCACAAAGATGGAATAAACAAACCCATTGCATTCTTATAAATAATATTATATAATCAGTTTATTAAAATAACCATTTTCCCAAAAACATTAGGAGAGTGATATTGTTTTGCCTTTGTTTTATATTGTATTTTAAGTCCTTCCTTTAATCTGGATTGTATGAAAAGTAGTTGATTTACATGTACTATCTGCATCTCACATTCAGCCTGCTGTGATTGGCTGTTTGGGGTTGAAGCATCGTCTTCTAAATGACAACATAAATGAATATCCTACTCACTTCCCTGGATGAAACATTTAATCTCCTTACCACTTCAGTAAACTTTACGGCCACTGCTGAGCGGATGGCTCAGTGGGTAGCGTGATTGCCATACAAGCGTGAGGACATGGGTTGGGCTTCCCAGCGCCTTCTTAAATCTGGGTGCAGTAGTGAACATCTGGAATGCCAGCACTTGGACAGCTGGATGGGAGATGGGAAGAGAAGAGTCCTCTGGTCTGGCGTATGCAGCCAGTGCACGGAGACCCTGTCTCAAAACTGGCAGGAAGACAAGAACCAGGACGCGATGGTTTCCTCTGTACATGCACACCTGTGCTGGGACATGCATGTACTCACACATGTACTCTCATAATGCACAAGCATCGTACACCATCAAAAATGAGTTCAAAAATATGAGCAGTGACTAGCAACTTCCCAGTCAGCAATAAATACGCAGAATATCTACAGCACTCAACGCCTCATAACTTCCCCCATCCCCCCCCAATACAAAATACAAAATACAAAAACAGAAGAGGAAATAATGTAGTCTGTCCCTACTGTCCTACAGCATGGTTGATGATTTTAGGACATATGAGACATGGGTGCCCGAGTGGAGGACTAGCATAATGATGCCACATGACAGGTGACAAATTTCCATGGATGGCTGCTCAGGAATAGAAAGGGAACATGCTCATTGTGACTCCGGTGGCTGGCTCCTCCACACAGAGGACACCACCTTCCACTCCCACCCCATTCCCTGCTTCCCTTTCTTTGCACCTCACACTTTGTCCTTCCCATCCTTTGGCTTTGCAGCCACACCCTGTCTCTTGTAGCACAGAATGATATCACCAGATCTCATATCTATTAGACAAAAATATCACAGACCACCATCTTCACTTTCAAAATAAGAAAGACGAAGGATTCATAGGTCTTCTGGATGGAAGATAACCTCTGGGACAAAGTGGCCGCTTGGTTCCAATGGAAACAGCGTATTTTGAGGTGAGATGGTTTCCCTAAATGGAAAACTTGTTCTCAGAACACTACCAGTCACAGTCCTTCCTGGAAGCCTCTGTTCCCAATGTAACCCCACAGGGCGATGCTGCTTTATCAGTTTTTCTGTCGTTGTTTATTTCAGTCTGTCTGTGCTATTGTAACACAATGCCTAAGTAATTTATAAGCAACAAAATGTGTTTCTCATGTTCTGGAGATTGAGAAGGTCAAAATCAAGCTGCCGTCAAGTTTGGTGTCTGGTGAGGGGCTTTTTTTTTGTTGTTGTTTTTCCAAAGGGTACTCTGTGGTTGCTTCCAAAGAGTAGACCTTCTCAGGAGAATAGATGTTGTGCCCCCTCCAAAAAAGAACTTTGTCCCTGTAACGTGATAAAGACCTTATTGCAGTTTGAATGTGAACTGTCCCACGTGGGCTTATGTATTTGAACACTTGGTCCCAGTGAGGGTTGGGACCTGAGTTGGAGATCTTGAGTTGGGACCTTGAGATGGGGCCTGGTAGGAAGACATTCATAGCCTCTCTCAATTTCCTCTCTCTCTTCTTCCTGACTGGGAGTGCGGTATGATTAGCCTCGGTTCTCATAACCCTTCCACATGCCTTCCCTGATGTCTTGGTCTATACGCCTTCTTACACTGTAAGCCAAAAGCCTTTTTTTAACCATAAGTTATTTCTCACCTGGTATTTAATTATAGCACATGCAAAGAGATTAATAATTAGTACAGACCCTAATGCCATGATTTAACCACCCAGGAAAAGATCCACCTCTTAATCCAGTCACAACGGCAAGGAACTACTTGGAACACAGGAGTTGGGAGCAGGTCACATCACAAGCATAGGCTTAGGTAATGTCCTTGACACTTGATGGCAGCCTCCATGCACACCCAATTCTTTGTGTGGAATGTCACAATGGAGAAGGACCTTTGGTTGTCATCACCCCTGTTTTTGGCCCTGTGAACTGCTGAGACCTGCCTGAGACCCAGGGATCCTGATATTCTTGCATTGCTTTTAGGCAACAAGCACCAAAGCCTCAACAAATCGTTTGCCACTAAAGGGCAACAACACACCCCTTGACTCCGACGATTAGTGGAAAGAGGAAGATAAGAAAATACCAGCCTGACATGTCCCGGCCACCTTTAGTAGTGAGTTTATATAAACAGATGAACCAAATAAACATCAGGGCTGGGCTCCATGTGTGTGGCATCATGCAATATGCATGTATTATGGGAAATGGATGTCACCCCTGGTGTAGTGCTTGGGTGGTGTCACACTCTTTTTTTCTGATAATGAATGATGCAGTTGTTCATGATGTCCCGGACAAAATCTACTCTGTGACAGATGTTCAGAATCAGTAATAAGAGAGGACACATGACCAATGCCTAACAAATTAATTGAGTTGAACATTCTTTTTTACTGCTCAGGCAGACAATGCCCCGGCTTTTATAGAATAATTGAAACTAAAGAAGGCCCCCTTCATCTGGAATTATGCCACCCCAAAAGTGATACCTAGGACCCAGTTTCAATACCAGATGTAATAATGTCTCCGTAACAGAGCTTGGCTCTTGGCATGTTTTCTACAGTGGATAAGACTTTCCCAGTAAAGGAAGGCTGGAAACACAAGCAGGGGTGCCCTGGAGCTTTTCCTGCCCCAGCATCTACACACACCAGTCACCTCTGCAAAGCTCGTCTTCCAACGGCTGCACTGCACACTCACCAAAACGGACAGACGGACGGCCTTCTCACAGCCCCAGGCCCTGGATGTTAGGATCACATGGTTTTTGCCTTAGGAGAGCTGGCACCATCAGGGGCTGGGGATATAGATCTGAACTGCCATGAGGGACAAGTGTTTGTCCCCAGGTTTTACCTAAGTAGTCTGTAACATTCATACGTTGATAATTGGCTTTGTTTGGATTCTGAAATTTCAATAGGGATTGGTTAAAACCCTTGCCTTGTATGCTTCTCTCTTATAAGTAACTAGACTCACTCATTAAAACTAAATGACTTTTTTATAACACAATGTGTGTGCATAAAGGAAGACTCACCTCTGTCTTCTGTTGATGTCTACAGCCTACAATCAAGACATAATTAAAAAGTTAACTTCCACTAGTAAGGTTTTTGTTATATCTTCTATCTATATCTCTTGTTGTCCCTTCATGTCAGAATGGCAATCACTAAAGGATGCGCGTGGACACCAGATCTACAAGTGCAAATGATGCACCCCCTCCCTCGCCCTTCAGACAACCTTTAGATACTTTCTGGCTAAAGCCAGTGGGATGGTAGTGAAATGACTGTCCTACTATATTGCTCACTAAATAATGATGAGAAAAAAGTTCCCTATGCTCTGTTCTGTGTTTTAGAACTCAGCTCTGTGCCCAGCAGACCACAGTTTAAACCTTAAAGTAACAGTTGCCTCCACTTAACCTTCCAAGAAATGTCTTGGAATAAGTAAATTAATTTAATCACCTTTGTGATAAAAGTGAGGATTTTATAAATTTCCTTTCCAAATCTAGAACCAAAAAGATCGGGAGCTGGAGAGATGTCTCAATGGTTCAGAATACTGGCTGCTCTTCTAGAGGACCTCAGTTCAATTCCCAGGACTCACATGGCAGCTTACAACTGTCCAAAACTCCAGGATCTCGCATGATCACACAGACATGCATGCAGGCAACGCATCAATGCACAGAATATAAAAATAGGCAAAATCTTTACAAAGTAAGGTCAGTTCGCTACATCGTAAACCATCCAGTTCATTCCTGGGGGAGCAGAGTGATGGCATGTTCCTGTGTGGCCGTCCCCAAGGCTCCAGAGCTGGTGCAGGTGATCATCTGAGGCTACCTATACCCCTCACTATTGCTGTTTCACCATACTGTGGCTTCTTCAGCCACCCGTGTCAGGGACACGTATACCTCCATGACATAACAAGTCATCCTGAAATACTGCTCAGAAATCACCTTACTTAAGTCAGTTACCTTGTTCATGGCCTGAGGAGAGGCGGAGCTTATGAAGGAAGAGGGTTGAGGCAGTGCTCAGCATTTGTGTGACACAGTTCAGCAGTTGCCCCAATTCACACTGCAAAACCCGAGCTTCTGCAGGTTAGCTATGACTGTGTGCCCTCTCTTTTGTACCCCAAACTATCCTGATACCTGACGGGAACCACTGATCATATTAAGAATTTATTGGTGCATTATGAATATCTGCGCTGGTACATGCCGTATGCATGTCTCTGAAGGCCAGAGGACAACTTCAGGTGCCGGCATTCCTTAGGAGCTGTCTGTCCACCTTGTTTTTATGAGGTGAGGTGCTGCTGACAGCTGTATGAAAGCACATCTCTTTGGGGGCATCAATTTTGGTGACAAAGAGGAGAACACCAGGTTGACTTCTAACTAGCACTGAATGCACTGTGAGATGCTGAGAAGAATACGTAAATGTCCTAGAGACCCTGTGCTGCCTGGATCTCTAAGGCACCAGCTCAGGAAAGGGAGAGCAGACACAATTCTCATGATGATCTCAGGACCTGACGCTGAGCTGAGGAAGGAGCTGAGTTCTTCCACGGCACATACTCTGTACAGCCTAAGGAGAGCAAACCAGGAGCATAGCTAGCAAAAATGTGTGACCATTGTTGGGAGGAGAAATAGTTAACTTGAATAATTTGAAAATTCAAATTGAGATAATTTTTATTTCCATTAAGGTTTAGAGGAAGAGACTGTTTCTAAATGCTGGATTTTCTGGTTTTGTTGTTGTTGTTGTTGGTGGTGGTGGTGGTGGTGGTGGTTGGTTGGTTGGTTTTTGGTTTTTGATTTTTGGTTTTTTTTTTTTTTTAAATGATGAGCACCAGTCAGGAGCCATCTGTCACACTGTCCACAGAACAGAATGTTTGATTTATCCCAACCTGATGATGTAGCGTGCAGTGCCCTGATCTGCTGTGATCTCAAGTTACTTGACTCACTGTTACAAGACCCACTCTGCCTCATGATGACACACCACCTCATGACAGCACACCACACAAGGTCCTAGAGGCAATTTACTGAAGTTTTAACTGGCTACTAGAAAACCACATGTCCTTAATGATAGAGCTGCTCCAGAGAGTCCAGAAACTCAAGAACATTCACCCTGGTTCAACGGCTCAGCTGCTGGAAGCTTAGATTCACCTTATACCCGTCACTGTGAGATATTTATTTGCCGCTCACCTCACATCATTTTGAACACATGCCATATAAAAACCAATCATGGAATGATATATTCCATGTCTCGAGAAGGGCAGAGAACACAGTGCAGGCAGTCCCTCAGGTCTAATGCAGGGTCGACTGAATTATTTTAGTAGTCTTTTTTCAATACTTCCCAAAGTGCTGTCTTACATACACACCTCAGAGGTGCTTAAGTGAGAAGAGATGTTGGTGCACTGTTGCCAAAGAATCTGCAATAAACAGCACCGTCAGTCTTTTCCTGGGGCCCACAGGTGGCAAACTATTGTCCTTAGGCATTCAGAACATCAGCCAGCCACACAAGGTTATGCCAATTAAATGACAGTTTATGGAAGACATAATGAGACATGGAATCCATCTTCTTCTTCCCCATAGGGCATCAGGACTATAACAAACAGGACCCTGGGGACTGTTTCCAGGTGACCTTTGTAACCATGGTTTATTAAAGAACTTTTATGTCTCCTGCTTTCTAAAAGCCTCACATACAACTTGCAGTAAAACACAGACAGCAACACAGAGGACTGACAAGACAGCAAGCAAGGCAGAGCAAGCTGTGGAAACGGACAAGAGATGTTCTGTGTCTTATGAAAGGAGAAACAATAATGCCCAAGCCCTTGGCAGAAGCGAAATGATTAAACACAATTTTAGTTTTGTAATCTCTGCTAGAGTATATAGTAAGACGATGATTTGGAAACAGTCACTTCCCCCCGCCTCCCCAACTTGGTAGGAATGAAAATACACATGAGACTTGCCGTGTTGACCTTCTCAGCTCAGGGAAGTAAAATATAATCGCATACTCGTGCAGTTAATCAAGGGAATTCTTGCATCGAATGAAGCTGAAGCTGCGTCCCTTATAATCGCACCACCAAGCCCCTACTCTTCTTGATTACTCAGAGAAACCTACATAGGTGAAACCATACAGTATTTGTCATTGGTGACATTTATTTTACTTGATGTACAGCATAAAGATCTATTCATGCTGGGCTGGACAGATGGCTCAGTTGAGAACCCAGGTATGATTCCTAGCACCTAAACCCGTCAGCTCACAATCGTCTGTAGCTCCACTTCATTGCCTCCTCTATTTCAGTCGATAGTTCAAGACTGACTTGCAGCTGTATATTGACTTTTGGATTTTAAAGACAAGATACAGAGTTCCTTTTCTTTCTTAAGGGAGTCAAGTACAATCTTACTTGATGATACCTGATTATTCTGTTCAAAACAAGATGCAATCATTAAATGAATGAAATCATATAGTAGAATCTTTCTGCAAAGACAGAAGTTTTAATACCAGTATCGTGCCAAAATATTGTCCTTGCTTCTCCTTCTTTTGAAGTACCTTTCTGTACATGAAATCTAATTGTGAAAACAATGTAGTGAAGCAAAGCATGCTTGCAAGGTGGTCAGCCTACTCTCATAGAATTCAAGCTATCGTGAGTACATCATCTTCCTCTTATGGAAAGGGATTTGGAAGCACAAAAGTTCTACTACATAATGTGGGATAGATGGTAAACAATGGACTCACTGATTATAAAATCAGGTTCATGCTGGAGATCTCTGTGCAGGTGGATGATAAGAGGAGAGACTTGAAAGGTCTCTCCTGGCCAAAGCGCCCAAGAAAGTAAATCACTAGAGTTTGGATAGTGGCCTCTTCACATCAGCATCCCTCAGAAGCATGCTGACAGTTCCACACGATGTAATGAGAATTAGCAAGAAGTAATCAACTCTTGTATGCAGGAACTGTCCCTGCGCACAGCCATGTGGGCTCCGCGGCTCACCAACAGTTCCTGGGCTCAGTTCAGACCCACGTGACGAAACCTGCTTTCCTTAGGTGTTTTGCACACATGAGCCCTCTCAGGTGCTTCCAGACAGGGTTGCGCCTCCCAAACCTTTGCTCTGCGTGTGGATATTGTGCTAACACGTCTGAGAAACAGAAACACTTTGACATGAAGGTGTTTACTTCTCGTGTTCAACACTAAGCAAGCCGCTTCTACCTTGCAAACATCTGCCTGTCTCTCCTCTTCCCTTGTTGTACTAGCCTATATATAGAAGTGATAATAATAAAATGTTTTTTTCCTTGAAAATTCATTTCAAGAATTTGATGCTTTCTTGGCTTGCTTCAGCCAAAATGAGCACTGACTTCTCTAGAAATATTTTCTCTATTGCAATTATATTTTTTAATTTTATTTTTGATTAGATATAGTCTCTATTTACATTTCAAATAATTTCCCCTTTCCTGCCCCCCCCCAAATTCCATAATCCATCTCTCCTCCCCCTGTTCCCCAATCAACCTCCTCCTGCTTCCCTATTCTGGTATTTCCCTACACTGAGGCGTGGAGCCTTTTCAGGACCAGGGGCCTCTCCTCCCTTTGATGTCCAACAAGGCCATCCTCTTCCTTCTTCCTGGGCATCATTTGATATGTGAATTGTGTCTTGGGTATTCCAAGCTTCGGGCTAGTATCCGCTTATCAGTGAGTGCATACCATGAGTGTTCTTTTGTGATTGGGCTACCTCAATTAGGATAATATTTTCCAGTTCCACCAATTTGCCTAAGAATTTCATGAATTCATTGTTTTTAATAGCTGAGTAGTATTCCATTGTGTAAATATACCACATTTTCTGTATCTGTTCCTCTGTTGAGGGACATCTGGGTCCTTTCCAGCTTCTGGCTATTATAAATATGCTGCTATGAACATAGTGGAGCATGTGACCTTATTACATGCTGGAGAATCCTCTGGGTATAGGCCCAGGAGTGGTATAACATGGTCCATTGATGGACCATGCCTGGTTTTCTGAGGAACTGCCAGACTGATTTCCAGAG
The DNA here is from genome assembly GCF_947179515.1 of Apodemus sylvaticus. Taxonomy (NCBI): domain Eukaryota; kingdom Metazoa; phylum Chordata; class Mammalia; order Rodentia; family Muridae; genus Apodemus; species Apodemus sylvaticus. The sequence goes on along the minus strand of NC_067492.1, from coordinate 53,583,762 downwards.
TGGTACCAGCTCGCAAATCTACCATCAGTAGAGGAGTGTTCCTCTTTCTTCACATCCTTGCAAGCACCTGCTGTCTCCTGAGTTTTTTATCTTAGCCATTCTGACCGGTGTGAGGTGAAATCTCAGGGTTGTTTTGATTTGTATATCCCTGATGACTAAGGATGTTGGACATTTCTTTAAGTGCTTCTCAGCCATTCAATATTCCTCAGGTGAAAATTCTTTGTTTAGCTCTGTACCCCATTTTTAATAGGATTATCTGGTTCTCTGGAGTCTAACTTCTTGAGTTCATTTGTATTGGATATTAGACCTCTGTTGGATGTAGGGTTGGTAAACATCTTTTCCCAATTTGTTGGTTGCTGTTTTGTCCTATGGACAGTATCCTTTGCCTAACAGAAACTTTGTAATTTTATGAGGTCCCATTTGTCAATTCTTGATCTTAGAGCATAAGCTATTGGTGTTGTGTTTAGGAAATTTTCCCCTGTGCCCATGTGCTCAAGGTTCTTCCCCAGTTTCTTTTCTATTAGTTTCAGTGTGTCTGGCTTTATGTGGAGGTCCTTGATCCACTTGGACTTGAGCTTAGTATAAGGAGATAAGAATGGATGGATTTGCATTCTTCTGCATGCTAGCCCCCAGTTGAACCAGCACCATTTGTTGAAAAAACTTTTTTTTCCACTGAATAGCTCCTTTGTCAAAGATCAAGTGACCATAAGTGTGTGGGTTCATTTCTGGGTCCTCAATTCTATTCCATTGATCAACCTGCCTGTCACTATGCCAATACCATGCAGTTTTTATCACTATTGCTCTGTAGTACTGCTTGAGGTCCAGGATACTGATTTCCCCAGAAGTTCTTTTACTGGTGAGAATAGTTTTAGCTATCCCATTTTTTTGTTTGTTTGTTTGTATGTTTTGTTTTGTTTTGTTTTGGGTTTTTTTTTTGTTCTTCCAGATGCATTTGAGAATTGCTCTTTCTAACTCTATGAAGAATTGAGTTAGAATTTTGATGGGGATTGCATTGAATCTGTATATTGCTTTTGGCAAGATGGTCATTTTTACTATATTAATCCTGCCAATCCACAAGCATGGGAGATCTTTCCATTTTCTGAGGTTGTCTTCCATTTCTTTCTTCAGAGACATGAAATTCTTGTCATACAGAGCTTTCACTTATTAGGTTAGAGTTACACCAAGATAGTTTATATTGTTTGTGGCTATTGTGAAGGATGTCATTTTCCTAATTTCTTTCTCAGGCTACTTATCCTTTGAGTATAGGAAGGCTACTGATTTGTTTGAGTTAATTTTATATCCGGCCACTTTGCTGAAGTTGTTTATCAGCTATAGGAGTTCTCTGGTGGAGATTTTTGGGTCACTTAAGTGTATTATCGTATCATCTGCAAATAGTGATAATTTGACTTCTTCCTTTCCAATTTGTATCCCTTTGACCTCTTTTTGTTATCTAATTGCTCTAGCTAGAACTTCAAGTACTATATTGAATAAATATGGAGAGAGAGGGCAGCCTTGTCTAGAGGGATTTTAGTGGGATTGCTTCAAGTTTCTCTTCATTTAGTTTGATGTTGGCAACTGGTTTGCTATATATTGCTTTTACTATGTTTAAGTATGGGCATTGAATTCCTGTTCTTTCCAAGACTTTTACCATGAAAGGATGCTAAATTTTGTCAAATGCTTTTTCAGCATCTATTGAAATGACCATGTGGTTTTTTCTTTGAGTTTGTTTATGAAGTGGATTACATTGATGGATTTCCATGTATTGAACCATCCCTGCATCCCTGGGATGAAGCCTACTTGATCATGGTGAATGATCATTTTGATGTGTTCTTGGATTCAGTTGGCAAGAATTTTATTGAGTACTTTTGCATCAATATTCATAAAGGAAATTGGTCTGAAGTTCTCTTTCTTTGTTGGATCTTTGTGTGGTTTTGGTATCAGTGTAATTGTGGCTTCAGAGAATGAGTGGGTAATGTTCCTTCTGTTTCTATGTTGTGGAATCATTTGAAGATTATTGGTGTTAGGTCTTCTTTGAAGGTCTGATAGAATTCTGCACTCAAACCATCTGTTCTTATGCTTTTTTTTTTTTTTTTTTTTTTTTGCCCCTTGGGAGACCTTCAATGACTGCTTCTATTTCCTTAGGGGTTATGGGATTGTTTAGATGGTCTGATTCTGATTTAACTTTGGTATTTGGTATCTGTCCAGAAAATTGTTCATTTCATTCAGATTTTCCAGTCGTGTTGAATATAAGCTTTTGTAGTAGGATCTGATTTTTTTTTAATTTCCTCAGTTTCTGTTGTTATATCTCCATTTCCATTTCTGATTTTGCTAATTTAAGTATTATCTCTGTGCCCTCTAGTTAGCCTGCCTAACGGTTTATCTATCTTGTTGATTTTCTCAAAGAACCAGATCCTGGTTTTGTTGATTTTTTTGTATAGTTCTTTTTGTTTATACTTGGTTAATTTCAGACCTGAGTGATGATTTCCCGCTGTCTGTTCCTCTTGGATATATTAGTTTCTTTCAGTTCTAGCACTTTCAGGTGTGCTGTTAAGCTGCTAGTGTATGCTCTCTCCAGCTTCTTTTTAGAGGCACTCAGAGCTATGAGGCTTTTCGGTTAGCATTGCTTTCATTGTGTCCCATAAATTTGGGTATGTTGTGCCTTCATTTTCATTAAATTGTAAAAAGTCTTTGATTTCTTTCCTTATTTCTTCCTTGACCAAGGTATTGAGTAGAGCATTGTTCACCTTCCATGTGAATGTGGGATTTCTGTTGTTTTTGTTGCTATTGAAGACTACCCTTCTCCATAGTGATCTGATAGGAGGCATGGGATGAGTTTGATCTCCTTTTATCTCTTGAAGTCTGTTTTGTGACCGATTATATGGTCAGTTTTAGAGAAGGTACCATGAGGTGCTGAGAAGAAGGTATATTCTTTTGACTTAGGATGAAATGTTCTATAGATATCTATTAAATCCATTTGATCCAAAACTGTTAGTTTCACCATGTCTCTGTTTAGTTTGTGTTTCCCTGATCTGTCCATTGAGGAGAGTGGGGTGTTGAAGTCACCCACAATTACTGTGTGAGGTGCAATGTGTGCTTTGAGCTTTAGTAAAGTTTCTTTTACAAATGAAGGTGCTGTTGTATTTGGAGCATAGATGTTCAGAATTGATAGTTCTTCTTGGTGGATTTTTCCTTTGATGACTTTAGGTGGATGTCTCTTTCGATGACTTTAGGTTGAAAATCAATTTTATCTGATATTAGAATGGCTACTCCAGCCAGGCAGTGGTGGTGCACGCCTGTAATCCCAGCACTCTGGGAGGCAGAGGCAGGTGGATTTCTGAGTTCGAGGCCAGCCTGGTCTACAGAGTGAGCTCCAGGACAGCCAGAGCTATACAGAGAAAATCTGTCTCTAAATAAATAAATAAATAAATAAATAAATAGAATGGCTACTCCGGCTTGTTTCCTGAGACCATTTGCTTGTAAAATTATTTTCCAGCCTTTTATTCTGAGGTAGTGTTTGTCTTTGACAATGAGATATGTGTTTCCTGTATGCAGCAAAACGTTGGGTCCTGTTTATGTATCCAGTCTGTTAGTTTATGTCTTTTTATTGGGGGAACTGAGTCCATTGATGTTAAGAAATATCAAGGAATAGTGATTGTTGCTTCCTGTTAGTTTTGATGTAATTTTTATGTTTGTGTGATTATCTTCTTTTGGGGTTGTTGAAAGAAGATTAATTTCTTGCTTTTTCTAGTATGTAGTTTCCCTCCTTTTGTTTGTGGTTTTCATTCATTATCCTTTGAAGGGCTGGATTTTTGGAAAGATGTTGTGTAAATTTGTTTTTGTCATGAAATACCTTGGTTTCTCTATCTATGGTAATTGAGAGATTTGCTGATTATAGCAGTCTGGGTTGGCATTTGTGTTACCTTAGGGTCTGCATGACATCTGCCCAGACTCTTCTGGTTTTCATAGTCTCTGATGAGAAGTCTGGTGTAATTCTGATAGATCTACTCGTTACTTGCCCTTACTGCTTTTAATATTGTTTCTTTATTTAGTACATTTGTCATTTTAATTATTATGTGACAGGAGGAATTTCTTTTCTGGTCAAATCTATTTGGAGTTCAGTAGGTTTCTTGTATGTTCACGGGCATCTCTTTCTTTAGGTTAGGGAAGTTTTCTTCTATAATTTTGTTGAAGACATTTTCTGGCCCTTTAAGTTGGAAATCTTCCCTCTCTTCTTATAATCCTTAGGTTTGATCTTCTCATTTTGTCCTGAATTTCCTGGATGTTTTGGGTCAGGAGCTTTTTACATTTTGCATTTTCCTTGACTGTTGTGTCAATGCTTTCTATGGTATCTTCTGCATCTGAGATTCTCTCTTCTATCTCTTGTATATGCTTGCATCCATGACTCCTGACTTCTTTTCTAAAGTTTCTATGTCCAGAGTTGTTTCCCTTTGTGATTTCTTTATTGTTTCTCCCTCTGTTTTTAGATCGTGGATAGTTTTGTTCAATTCCTTCACCTGTTTGGTTGTAGTTTCCTGTAATTCTTTGAGAGCTTCTACCTGTTTATCTGTGTTCTCCTGTATTTCTTTTCTTTTTTTTTTTTTTGGATTTTATTTATTTTTTATTTTTTTTATTTACATTGCAAATGATTTCCCCTTTTCTGGGTCCCCACTCCCCACAAGTCCCATAAGCCCTTTTCTGTCCCCCTATTCTTCCATCCACCCCTTCTCACTTCCTTGTTCTGGAATTCCCCTATACTCTTGCACTGAGTCTTTCTTTAAGGGAGTTATTTATATCCTTCTTGAAGCCCTCTATCAGCATCATGAGCTGTGATTTTAAATCCAAATCTTGCTTTTCTGATGTGTTGTGGGGGGTGGGTATCCAAGACTTGCTGTTGTAGGAGAATTGGGCTCAGATGGTGCCTTGTTGCCTTGATTTCTCTTAGTAAGGTTCCTGTGTTTGCCTTTTGCCATCTGGTTATGTCTGGTGTTAGTTGGTCCTGCTGTCTCTGGCTGATGCTTGTCCCTCCTGTGTGATTGCAAGCCTGTCTCAGCACCCCTGAGTAACCTGCTCTCTCCTGGCACAGAGTGCTGTGGTGCTGCCCAGCTCCTGGGTGCATGTGGGGCCCTGGTGGACCAAGTCCCAACTCTGCAATTACATTTTTAAAGAACTAACCTTCACATGGTACTGTATGCATTGGGAATGTCTGCAGAGTTCTTTCCTATGTCTGTACATGACTGGAATGATTGGATGTATTTGCGTGTTGCTAGTGCAGAGCCTGGGTCTCAGAAGTCACAGGAGTGTGAGCCTCTGGAGCTGTGTGGCAACTCCATGCAAGCCAAAAGTGCTTGCTCCCCTGTGGGAAAGGAAAGGCATGCCAAGAAAAGTGTGTGAGTGGCTTGGGGAGCTACTCAGTCGGTAAAGTGCTTGTCCCACAAGGACCAGAACCTGAGTTTGAGTCCCAGACCTCCCATTAAATAGTCAGGTGCAGTGGTTGCTTATAATCCAATGCTGATAGGATCCTGGGATTAGTCAGTCAGGCTTACCTACTCAGAAAGTCGGCTAGTGAGAGACCTTGTCTCAAAAACACAAGGTTGATGGCACCTTTCTTCCCAGGATATCATGCTAAGTTGTCCTCTAGCCGCCACAGCAATGTGAAGTTTTACACACACACACACACACACACACACACACCATGCTACATGTAAGGACACTTTCAGAAGTCAATGTCAAGTTCATATCTGTATCAAACACCATGAGCACACTTATTAGTCTCCTGAATACCCCTTCTCTCCACCTTTTGAAATCTTCATAAATGTCATATTTTATTTGGGAGTCACTTAATAATCGTTCTATCTATAAGTTACCAGTAGCTCACCGGCTTCCTGTCGCCATCATATGCAGATGTGAATGCCTTCACTTCCTTGCTTTATATACTTCCCACTTATTTTTCCTTTTCTTTCTTCTTTAATAATGAAATGTATATTGAGTGAAGGGAGATACTTAGCTGATACTTAGCTTCATTTTATTTTTGACTTTTAAAATGCTTTGTTGCACATGGATCCTCTGTTTAAGAATCTCGTAATAAACCGAATCGTGGCAATGAGCTGAGCCCATTTCTCCATCATAGACACATAGACATCTTTGCACAAACACAAAACAAAAAAGACCCTCCTCAATACATAGGCAGTCTCAAAAAGAGAAGTAGGCAGAGCTGGAGAAATAGCTTTCTTAGTTAACAAGCTTTCCTTGGGAACACGTGGACCTGGGTTTGATCCCCAGAACCCACATGGACAGCTGGGTATGCTGGTGCACACAGAGACGCCCAGGGCGTGGCGAGAGGCAGAAGGCGGAGCCACGGGAGTCGCCGGCCAGTGAGCTCAGGCTAATGAGAAGCCAAGTCTCCAAGAGCAAGGTGGGTGGAACCTGAGGAACACCAGCTGAGGTAATCTAGTCTCCATGCTTCCACGGAGGGAAGGGGGCAAGGGGGCAGGCCTGTTTAACTTTGAGGTAAAGCTCCAATTAGCCAACAGACGAGGGGATGCAGACATCTGCTTTAGGGGTGCATATTAGAACACAAACAGGAAAAGGGCTGTGATTCCAGCTGGGTTGGGCCCTGGGATAGAGCCCATGACTCTGCTGCCGAGACCAATAAAACTCAGCTACTCTTTGACTAGCCCAGGGACATGGCTAGGAAGCAGAACGAAATAAAGAAACAGGCCTGCACCACATCAAGTGGAGTCCAGATTTAACTCCATGTGTCCTACCAGAAGCACTGAAGCTGAGGAATGAACAATAAAACTGGTCCAGAAAACGCGAGGCTCTCAGCGCTCAAGGCGCTTCTCACCGCCAGGACTTCCCGTAGAGCTCCTTCCAGAACCCAGCGCCATACAGGTTCACAGAGGACAGAGAGTGCCAACGGGTATGGCAAGTGTGCATCCCGGCATCCTAAAATGTGCTTGAAAATCTGAAAGAAACTATAAAAAGAAGCACGTCTTAATGTCTGGTAGCGTAATAACCATAGAGAAGAAATGCCTTATGGGAAGTCGCAGATGTTTCTGGACATGGCAAAAACTACCACTGAAAGTCAAGCCCTCGGCACAAGCAATATGATATGGATTTCACAGGACACGTAACAAGAATAACAGTAACACATCTTCGCTTCTTGATGCAAGAAATACTGCCACCAAAATTCAAGAACTAAACACAACAACATGAACTTAGTATAAGTAACAAGAAAATTAAAGAAATCAATTATTATTAATTTTATTATAAGATTAACTAAAGGGGCTGGAGAGATGGCTCAGCGGTTAAGAGCACTGACTGCTCTTCCGAAGGTCCTGAGTTCAAATCCCAGCAACCACATGGTGGCTCACAACCATTTGTAATGAGATCTGATGCCCTCTTCTGGTGTGTCTGAAGACAACTACAGTGTACTCACATATAACAATAAATAAATCTTTAAAAAAAAAAATCCAGGATAGCCAGGGCTATACAGAGAAACCCTGTCTCAAAAAAATACCAAAAGCCAAAAGCCAAAAGCCAAAAAAAAAAAAAATTATGAATTTGACAGTGATTCGGGGTACACAGAGGTAGTTGGGGGGGACAGAGAAGGCTGGAAATGATATAAATACAGTGCTTGGGCATGAAATTCTCAAAAATAATAAATAACAAATAAACTATAGATATTAACATGTGGGTTTAATAGACAAAGAAACATATTTAGTTGGAAAATAAATGTGAAAAAAATCTACCTAGAAGGAAGATAGTAAGAAAAGGGGTGTGAACGGAAGAGAAGTTACATAGAGGCAATGAGAAAGAGCTAACCACCCACTAAGAGCTCGACGACAGGCCGGAGTCAGGACCCTGTGTGCAGAGGTCACAGCAAAGGCCTTCACAGAATTTAACAAATGCCTATGTGTCAGAAACAGCACTGTGCCTCCAACAGAGGAAACAAAGTCAGTCAGTTTCTAGGCACATCAGAGTGAAGGGGCAGGCATGGATTAAGAAGAAAAACATAATTCAAGAAGAAAATTCAAGGCTGTACGGGACTCTTCCCAAAGCCAGGAAGAAGGCTCAGGCTTTGTAGAATAGTAGCCTTAAAGTTCTGGGAGAACTCCAAATCTGGAGGTTTGGAAGGCATCCAAGTAGTCAGGTTTTGACATGTTGAGACAAGTTGAGATGAAAGAATCACTAAAACATGCTCTTTAATAAGTACAAAATGGAACTGAGAAATGAGGCATGGTGGGCAGGAAGTGCTGATGTGCAAAGACCCTGCTACACCCGGACATACTGGTGGGGCCAGCCTGGAGCCAGGGACTGAAGCACTTGCCTGGAGGTGTAAAGGCTGGGACCCACCCTCGGTGCTGCAGAAGGCAGTAAGGCGATGTTGAGAAACACACCGGTGAATCTGAGAGGAGCGAAATGGTTTTGACTGTGACTCAAAAGCAGGATGGATCCAAGCCTGAAGACCATTAGCATGGAGAACAGGAAGTGGTAGAAGAGAGATGATGTAGTGTCAACAGTTTTCTGTTTCTGAGGGAAATCTTCCAATTAACTCTAGACTTTTAACTATGCAAGCTCTTCATTCAAAAATAACCATTAGAAGTGTGAAAGAAAAAAATGTGCATTTTCTAAATGCAGTAGGAAAGCTGGATTGATCCAGTTAAAGGAAGGAAAGCAGAGAGGAGAGAGAGAGAGAGAGAGAACGAGAGAGAACAGAGGCCAAGGGGCCAGTGTGGTGGTGGAAAAGTCCAAGGCTGTCATCATCACAATAAATGAAAACAGATTAAAGCGAGCTAGTCAAGTGGCAAATACTTGGGAATGGATAATGGCAAAACTTGGAGACTCTCAGTTTTTTTTTTTTTTAATTTGGCTTTTTACTGATTAGATACATGTGGTGAATTTTAAATCAATAGAATAAAACAAAACTGAAGAAAGACATTCAAGCAAGTCCTAACAAGAGAGAGAGAGGAAGAAGATGGGGGTGGGGCGGGGAGCAGGAGAAGACAGAATGACAATAGTGAAGCAAGTTAAAGAAGAAACATTAAGAATAAAGGGGTGGGGAAGCTGGCAGATGCCTGCTACTCTACTTATTTGGAGGCTGAGGCAGGAGGATTGCTTGAACCCAGAGGGCCGTGCAGTTGTGAATGCAGCTCAGCGTGCCTAGTTTCGATCCTGAGCACTGTGTATAAACTAGGTGTGGTGGGGAGTGCCTGTGATCCCACTGCTGTAGCCCTTCTGGTTGAAGCAGGAGGATCAAAACCTCAAGCTCATCCCCAGTATCATAGCCAGTCTGAGCTCCATGGACCCAACTAATAAATAATGCTACTTGTTATTATTTTTAAAGTGTGATGTAATGATAGAAGGATTATAAATAAAATGACATGGATAAGAACATGAAGAGACAAATCACCAAAGAAACATTTGAAAAAAAATGTCAGTAAACATTTGAAAAAACATGTTGAGCTATTGGTGATACCGGAATGGAAATAAAAGCAGCTATGAGTTACCCTTGAACATGTGCTCATCAGATGGCAAAATATTTGGGACCAGATAATTGGGAGGGTGTGGAATGGAAGGGCTCTCCTGGGCCCGACTTGGAGGAAGCACTGCTACTGATGACATGAGCAATTCTGAACCAAGCTCAGTATTGTGGAAGTACACAAAGGTTGTCCTTTATAACAGCAATAAAAAGCTGAGAATCCCGTGTGCCCTCCCACCAATAGACCTTGAATCTGTCCACTGTAATAGGTGCTGGGGAAGAGAGCTCAGTGGGTAAGAACCTGTTCTGCTTCTGCAGAGCACCCAGGGTTGGTTCTCCAGCACCGACATCAGGCACCTGCCTATGGCCCACCTCTGAGAGATCCTACACCTTCTGGCTTCCACAGCCACTGCATTCATGTACGTACACACACACACACACACACACACACACACACACACACAGAAAGAGAGAGAGAGAGAGAGAGAGAGAGAGAGAGAGAGAGAGAGAGAGAAATGCATATGTCCACACATACATGGGTGCATGCTCTCGCACATGCGCATGATTTTTTTTAATAAGATTGTTATAATTTCTGATGTTATTCACAAAGCTTGAAGTAAATAGAGTGACCTCACTTAGAGTTCCCAGTATTAAAATAGACACACCTTTCATACGTACGTGTTGAGTGGAAATTAGTTACTGAGAGGTGTCATCTCTAGTGTCAAATCTCAGCATGGCAGTGCAGAAGTGTGTTGTTTTACACACACACACACACACACACTTAACACACACATCTAAGAACAAAGGCTCATCCATCCAGCTTGTTGTTCCTGTCTTAGATGAGGAAGAACGAGGTCAGACCCTGCAGGAAGAGACGAAGCCTCAACTGCATCATGATGAAACTTTAAAAATCTAAAGCAAGTATTATAAAGGCGTTAGCATTTGCTTAATTCTTGGTAGTAGATCTACAAGCTTCTACTGTTACTATGTGCATGCATGCGTGTGTGTGTGTGTGTGTGTGTGTGTAGATATTGTCTTAACATAGCTTCTAGTTTATGACAGGAGAAGGAAGATACTATTGCTATCCAGAGCAAAGTTTGCCCCATTTCCCTCTGGGTTCCTCACCTCTTAGAAGAGGCCTGGCGCCTGAGGAGAGCTCAGGGTGCATCCTGGGAGGGGGCTGCAGGGCAGGTGCTCCCTCGCCTGTCTGGCTACACCTGGAGAAATGCACCAGCCTCGTGGCCCGTCCTGTCCCTTTGGCTGGTGAGTCTTTCCTGGTTTGCAAGTCATCTCTTGCTATGTTTGCAAAGCCTCCCAACAGGCACATTTTTTTTTCTGAAAAACATCTAAAATCAATGTGATGTCATGCTTAACCCTCAAGGAAAATGAGAAGAATGTCCTCTTCGTGGTATATATGAATTTATATAGAAACATTTGGGTGGTAGAATGAAGGGATGGGTTGGCTGTGCGGATGGAAACATTTCTGAATATGGTGACATTGCTTATGGTTTTGATTAGAGCTGATTCTACTTCTTGCTCTTACCTTTCTAATTTGCCTTTAATTCCCTGTATCACGTATATTGGGGAAGTCAGTACCGGGCCTATTCCATGACCTCTGTAAGAGAGGCCGTGTAGAAATGAGCAGAGTCGTGACCACCTTCTGTTCACTGCAGCCAACATAGTCCTTCCTAGTCAGTAAGTCACACCGGCAAGCAACGAGACTTGGGCTTCACCCCACATCACCACAGCTGCTCTGGTTTGTGGGTGATCTCATCACAGCACCCCCATCCACTAACAGCACCCTTAATGTGGAAGGAAATCATGGAACCCTGACATATGAGCGTTTCTCCCATTTTCTCACGGGGAGCTCATAGGGCTTTAGAAACCATCAGAAAGGCACCCGACTTGTCTTTAAAATGCATCTCTGCCTCATGTTGAAGCCATAGGGGGACCTGGGTCAGGATTCTCGTTAAGCTGCTTGGGCTGCCAGCCTGGCCATGATGGCGACCAATCTTCTCAGATGTGTGCGGCTGCTTTTCCTTTGCAGAGAGAAGATGCATCAGTCTGCCATGTATGAACTGTGCCAGGGGATGCGCCAGATCAGCCTTCAGTTCGTGCGCCTGCAGCTGACCTTTGAGGAGTACTCCATAATGAAGGTTTTGCTGCTACTAAGCACAGGTATATTGATGTCCACCCCGGCACTCTTTCTACATTGTCAGATCATCTTCCCTGCATGAGAGGGGCCCGTTTATGATGCTCGGGAAGTTAATAGCCACCCCCTGAAAAGAAATGTGAGAGAGACGGAAGGAGGGTTTTTGGCCTTGCGTGAACTAAATTCCTTGCTGATGATAACATCGGATGAGTTAAACAGTGCAGCCCTTCATGCCTACCCTCACCCAACCACTAAGCCTTTGTTAAGCGTCTGCTTGTGCATATGTGGTACGATCACTTGCTCTTAGCGCATGGGGAGCTTGTCTTATCCTATAAGACAAGTTCAAGGATAACTTGGCTACACTGAGAGCCATGGTGATTTGCTAAGATTAGAGGTGAGGAGGTGTGTTGGTGGCTCAGAGAAGGACACTTCAGTTCTGTAGATAAAGGGGTAGCACATAGCCTGGCTGGATCTCGGGGGCTTTGAAGGGTTCTAGATTGGATCCATGGGGTGCACGGTCTCTTTGTGCCATTCCTGTTGGCAGTGTGAGTGAGCGTGTCTAGGGTGGAGATGAGGCCTTAAGTAAGATACTTAATTATTAATGTTAACTTTAAATATTTTATGCATGCATTCAGTAATTTTCCAGGATGCCTCTGATCCTGTTGCACTGGGAGTCGGAGAGAATAAAGGAGGAATGTCGATTCGACCAGATTGGTCAATGCCCAATGGAAAAGTCTAAATCATATCAAGCACTTCTGAGCAGAGGGTGGCAGGGTCAGTGCTGTGTTTGCAGCTCTGAAAACTTACCAGCAGGCAACTGAATTGAAGGGGGGAAGATGGAAGAGCAGCAGGTGGGTGGCAGACCCTGTGGGTCACATGATGAGCCTAGCAAGGCTGTCCGTGCAGGATGGTGGCAGAGTTGGTCTCAGTAACTACTGAGACGGAAGAGGAAAAGAGATCAAAATAAACCAGACATAATGAAGTCAGGGATAAGCCAGGAGACAATGACAAACACAGGGATGCCATGCGCCAGAATTCTATGGTGAGGGCAAGCTCTGAGAGGAGTTTGTGGAGTATAGGATGAACTCTTTTTTCGATTGGTTAATTTTTATACCAACTATAGTCCTATTGAAGATGGCCAGAAGATGGGGAAAGTTTGAGACTGAAAATCAGTAGTCAAGTTTGAAACATAAATACTTATTTATTATTCCTAGTTGAGACTCAAGTGGTATAATGGAATTGCTGTCCATGTTAGAATTTTGTTGTAATACCTGACTTTTACTAGAACAAAACTATAGGTCATTAAGCCTAAAACTGAGGAGGTGCTCAGTTCTGCTAGGACTAGATGTCCCAGGGTGGAGTGGTACACAGGGGGACTTGTCTTCCTCTAAGGAGGAGAGGAGGAGGCATTAATGGGGAGAGGGATTTGCAAGGTCAGGACTGGGAGGGAAGGGAAGAAGGGGCTATGATTGGGATGTAATATGAATAAAAACAATTATTTAAAAGAAGGACTAAAATTGAGCACAGAACAATTATTGCAAATCAGAGACATAATCCTCATCCACATTTTACATTAACTTTAGTTTAACTTAGTAAATTTTAATTAAAATATAATTGCTTTATATCCTCCCTTCTCTTTTGTCCTTCCAGCCCCTCCCATGTTTTCTCCCTTCACCCCAGTTTCCCTTTCAAACTGACGGCCTCTTTTTCTTTAATTATTATTGTTACATATGCATATAGATACACAAATACATAAAAACAACCTGGTGAGTCCATTTTTTGTTGTTTATGAACATACAGTTTAGGGGCTGGCCACCTGATATTGGATAATCACTCAGGGACTCATCCTTGGGAAAGCCTTGCTGTCCCTTTCTCCACAGTCCTTAGCCTCCTATAGTTCCCTGTATAGGTATGGAACTCTTGAGATTTCTCCCCTTCTAGAATGGTGTGTTGTTTCTTGATACTTTGCTTCTTCATGTCCTATTTAGACAACCATCTAGACTTCACAATCTCACAGCAGAGCACTGGCCCTCTATGACCAAGTATCTGACAGTCACAACTTGAGGAAAGGTTGGCTTTGGCTCACTATGTCAAACAACTCAGTTCACAGTTGTTGACCCCATGTATTCTGGGTAACAGCAATGTATGACAGGGGAGCTTCTTTGTAGCAGACAGAAAATAGAAGAAGGGACAGGAAGGGGACCAACCCCCACTGACTTACTTCCTCTAGTTAAGCCCACCTCCTAAAGTTTTCAGGAAGCTAGGGAATGTGTGCAAACACAGGCCTGCAGAGGACACAGTCGAGTCCTGGCCATTGCCTCGGTAAAGAACAGAGAACCAATGGACTCTTGTTAAAGCCATAGCCGTGGCACAGGGAAAAAGGCAGAGTGTCAGAGAGGTCTGGGACTGAGTGCCGTCAGGAGGCCCCAGGATGGATATGACTAGTGGAGTGGTTTGGACAGAGAAAGTTCAGAACAGAGGGGAGAACTGGAGTTGGCCATCAGGCATATGGGGTGCTTTCCTGGGCTCTCTATGCTCAAGTCTGAGGGGAAAATATAGAGAACAGAGCGAGGGACAGGAAGGGGACCAAACCCCTCTGACATGACAGAAGTGCCTTGGCCAGAGTGTTCGGTGCTTGTTTCTCAAACAACCATGCAAGAATCTTCAAATCAAGGAGAAAGAATCTGAAGAAACTCACCAGGGATATAGAGAAGGCCCAGGGTGGTGACATGGGACAGGGATAGAGAAGCAAACACTGAGGCCTATGTGTGGCAACCTCCAAGGAAACCGAGAGGTTCTGGATATCAAGAGACAGCAAGGGCTCTTGTAGCATGGAAGAAATAGGATAGGATGATGCTTATGAAGAGGAAGGTGTGTGGTCCGCACCCAGCCTCACTTGTGGTTCATAAAGGACTGTGGATGAGGGAGCATCTTCCTAAGGACAGCGGCTAGGAGAACTGGGTAGCTCAGGGCAGAGCAGACAGGGGTAAAGTTCCAGCTGGCTCTGAGAAGCTAGGCTGAACCAGGAGACCAGAGCAGAGTGTCTGTGGGTGACAGCATGGCCCCATGAATGCAGAGCCTCACAGTTTAGTGTGTCTTCCACGCGGTGTCTAATTTCACATTAAGAGCACCTCCTTTTGTATTTAAGAGACCCATTTGAAAGCAGAACAAAGGGAAGGCCCCCCATGGCATTTGTCTGTGTCCTGCTTGAGTCCAAGGCATTAGCAGAGGCCAGGGACTCAGAGCTCCAGCTTCTCCAAAGGCAGTGCCTGCCTTCTTTCCTGGAGACCCATTCGCTGGCTGCTGCTGAGGTCCAGGACAGGCAGCAGGAGGCCAGTGAGGATGGGGCAGGGTGGTGGGTTCCCAAGCATGGGGCCAACCTGGCAGGAGGGGCCACTCTACAGCTGTGTTTGTTTTGGAAGGTGCTCTTAGCTTCTTGCTTTATATCCAGTGAATCGGATGAGCAGGGCAGGGTGCAGGCCTCCCAGGTTACCACAGGCCAGCCACTCCTCACGAATTGCACCCAGCCTTCCCACTCTTGCACAGGGTGAGTGGGAAGAAGCCAGCCCTTCCTCACAGTCCTAATTTGTCCACCCCAGAGCATAACTCTGTAAAGTATTATCTTTCAATTTAGTAGACATGATTTTATTCCACAGTGAAACCATGCTACGTGCTATGACTTGTTTTGAAAAAATATTTCCTTAAACCATCAGATGGAAGGCAGACGGTAAGGGAAATGCTTCTGCCAGTGTCCGTCTCTCACTCTGAAAGTTTGACTTAGCTCGGGCCTTATTCTGTTTACATCCACTTACCCCTTCAGCCTCTGATGTCATTTTAAACTACCTGAATGCATGCATCAGCTTCCAACATAGTACTTTCGATTCTGAAAAAACAAAATTAAAAGGCGGGAGTGCCTAAGGAGCGTGGGATCACAGAAGCTGCAGGCTTTGGCTGCTTGCTTTGCTCATCTGTGATGGACTTCATGAAGCCAGTTCCTAGGTGTGTTACATTTCATAATGGATGACCAGCCTCTCAGAGGACTTAGCAAAGATAGCACAAGGATCCCACAGCCTTTGCTTTGAGAGGAAAGCAGACTGACTTCAAGCTTATGACTCTCAGCTCCTCTCCAGCATGAAGGCTCTGGAACTGTTCCAACAGGCCTGCTGGACTTAATAAGTAAATTCAGAAATTCCGGGAAGACATCCAAAATTCGAGGATTTGCTTAAGTTCCCTTTAGTTGTTGATTTGTTTCAACTTCTAAAAAAAAAAAGTTGGCTGAGAAATTGAGATGCTATACCTCAGTGTGTGTGTGTGTGTGTGTGTGTGTGTGTGTGTGTGTGTGTGTGTGTGTGTAATATTTGGACATGAGATGATATGACCTTGATTCTTTGACAATGCAACTGCCAGAAATAAGATGAACTTTGGTTAATCTAGTTGATATAAGCAAATAGTATCACCATACTGAATGGCACACTGTCCCTGAGTGGTAGATGATATTTTTCATGTAGGGATAGCATCATCACATAAGTATTCATTGAAAAAGATGGACTTTGAATGGCTTTGGTATTTTAAAGACCTGTCAGTCTATGACTGGGTAGCATAGCTTGGTCTTGGTAAGCTTTCAGCTTCCTCTGAAAGTATCAAGTTAGGGTCACTGGTAATTTGCCAGTTATTGCCGTCTTTCTGTAGCTTTTTAAACTTTTCAGAAGAGACTAGTTCTTAGGGGCTGGAAAATGGCTGAGCAGTTAAGGGCAAGTGTTCTTGCAGAGGACTCAGATTTGGTCCCAGTATCCACACAGTGGTTCACAACCGTTGGACATTCTGATTCATGAGATTTCATGCCTTCTTTTGACCTCTGTGGGCACCAGGCATGAATATGGTGTATATGCATAACATGTAGACACATAAAATAAACCTTAAAAAAGTTCCTTATACAATGGGTGCCATTTAACTCAACATTAAAGTCAGATATTTAAAGTCTCACCCGTGGTTTAGCAAGCCACGGGAACGTGCATGGTGACTCTCAGAGATTTGTTTTCCTATGGAAACAGATGCAAGGAATTGATAAGTCAAAACCTCAATAGTTTAACTCTAGAGATGGCTAGCATCACGATGGAGGCTGATTTGTCACATAATTCATTCACATCCTTATTTGTGGAAACAAGATTAATTTGGAGACAGTGGTATACCTGGCTTCCTGGGGCTACACAAGCTACACACAGAACGCTTTTTAATTGCTCTAAAGTACTAATGATCCAAGACATGACCATTTATGCCATTTACAAAAAATAGTAAAGGGGAGTTTTAATAAAGCAGTAAGAACATAAGAGTTCTATATTAGACGCTCACAGTGTTAATATCACGGGACGAATCTTCAGGAGGTCTTTAACTCCTTAAACTTAAATCTTAATGAGGTCTTAAACCTTCATTCTATGTATTTGTACTGTTCATAGTTTTATAGTCTATGTGTTACCACTTATCCACCACACTGGAAACAAAGCAGGAATCTGACTTCCAAAGAGGCATCTTTAATGGCAATGCCACCGATGACCCTCTTGTCACCTTTTGTAATCTGTCCTGCCAGGTGGCTCCTTTCAACACAGCATGGGACTGGGCATGGGAGCACATGGCTGTACAATGCTGTGAACCCCAAAGTTTTGCCTGCTGGGTGGGGTCTGGCTGGGGAACCCAGGGCTTTGTGCATGTTAGAGAAGCCACTGAGCTACATACTCAGCTCCTAAAATAGTCGTTGTAAGTGGACGTTTTGTTTTAGTGTAAAACCTACCCATTTAAAACAAAACAAAACAAAGGAGAAATATGATCCTTCATTTTCTACTTCATCAAAGTTAAAAGTGAACATCAGCTCTCATTGGAGCACAGACAGTGTTGATGCTGAGCCTGCAACAGGCAAACCTATACACACTTCTCTGTGATGCTACCATAGTTTGGAGATCCTAGGCAGTCAGAGAAACAATGTATTCAGCATTGCACATGTGATACATGGCCAATTCCCCATGGTGTCTGCAATTAAACCTAAATTTGAAAATGCTGCCACCCATGACCAGCCCCAGCTTAGATTGTCCTGTGATACTGAAAGGTATTTTCCTGGCTCTGAGGTGCTGGTAAGCAAGGATTCAGAAGACACTCTGAGGACAGTTCGCATACCATGTGGGGCATGGTATCTAGAAGGTAGACACTGAAAGTGGGTTTGAGCTGCCGTTTATTTATTTTATACTCCATAGTAATGAATCCACTTAGAGTCCAGTTTCCTCACCTATAAAGTGAGAATAACAGAGAGCTGTGTAATAATATTGGTGCCAGAACAAAAGGAGCTAACATGTGAATAATCAGGTCTAACAGTTATCATTCTTGTGTGTGTGTGTGTGTGTGAGAGAGAGAGAGAGAGAGAGAAAGAGAGAGAGAGAGAGAGGGAGAGAGTGTTTGCCATGTATGGAACTGCCATATCTTTTCATAATTACAATTAACTAAGACATTGTCCAGCCTCAGAACCAGTATGTGAGTCTAAAATATTTGAGGCTATGGAACTGCAAAGATGATAAGATAAAGCTATGTTCTTCACATGTGGATTTATGTTTTTATTCCTTAACACAGTTCCAAAAGATGGCCTCAAGAGCCAGGCTGCATTTGAGGAGATGAGGACAAATTACATCAAAGAACTGAGGAAAATGGTCACCAAGTGTCCCAACAGTTCTGGACAGAGTTGGCAGAGGTTCTACCAACTGACCAAGCTTCTAGACTCCATGCATGATGTAAGTAGAGCCCTTGATCTCCACGAAGTTGGCATGCAGTGACTACATGTGTGTGTGCACGCGCACATACACAAGCACCCACATGAATATGCACACAGGCATGTGCACACACACACACACACACACACACACACATAGACTTGGCACAATAAAGCCGGATAACTGGCTTCACATGGCTGTGGAAAGAATGGAAGCACCCGGAGGGAGACTGCAAGAGTTAAACTCCAGTTACAGTGCCCTTTCTTTGTCTAACCTTGGGAGAGAGGCTGTGTACAGAAAGGGTGTGGCTCTGTGCCCTGAACCATGGAAGGCTCTCAGATTTACTACAGGTGTCAGATAGAGTTTCACATTTTTGTTTGCAATTTAGGAAATGTTTGGTTCATAAAAATGTTTGCTTTAACATTGCATAAATAGTGTCCATCTTCCACAACTATTAATCTAACAACCCAATCTTTCAAAAACATTATTAGTGGTCTTGAGCCAGCTTGGATCATCTCATTCTGTGCCAAATGTTGAACCCTATAGTCATCAGTCTTCATAGGAGGCATCTCTCTGTTCTGGGTAAATAGAGAAAGTAGATTCTGGGCTTGTTTCTAGTTTCATCAATCAAAGATCTAGCTGAAGTGTTGGTTATCAGCTTCCACAGAATAACAAGCCAGACAGCTCTCTGTTCCTTGTGTCGCTTTTCTAGCTCTTTCTCAAAGAACGTTGTATACAGTTGTTCTGCTCAATGAGTTTTTCATATTTGAGAAATTTTCAACACTTTCATTTGGAGACTTCATTATCTAAGTTTGGCTTGTATGGTTTGAATGATAGATTTCTCTACTGTGGGGGGAAAATGTTGACAGACTCAGTGGCCAAGATTATTTAAGAGTCCTGTGAATGCTGAAGTCAGCTTATGGCCCTGCAGTGTTCCCTCTGTGCTGATGGCCCAGGAGCACAGGTCACTTCCTAGTGCTTTGTATGGAGATCACTGCTTTCTCTGAACTTCTCCAATAACAAAGGGCAAGCTCCACTTCAGGTGAACTCAGAGATAAGTGGTTGTGGCCTTACAGTGTAATTGGAAACATCTCAGAAATCTAAGGTGGTGGTTGGCAAGACTTGTGCCTCACCCTGAAGAAAACCCAGGGGGTGGGGGGGGAAAGGGGACAACTTTCCTGTGTTTGGTGTTATTTCTGCTTATTACCTGCAAGACATCAGATTGTACCTTCCCCACTGATCTCATTGAAATCCAAAATAAAAATAAAAAGAAAGAAATCCCTCCCTAAAAGAGATAACGGTGGGATTTTATAGTTCATTCTCAATGAATTCTGCTCATTGTACAAAGTCAAAGAGTACTGTCAAATTTAGGACGTGGACCTGATTGCATGGGTCAATAAATAAGAGTGCTTTCTAAGCAAGCATGAAGAACTGAGTTCAAATCCTCAGTGGCCACCTAATAGCCAGGCATGGCTGTCCTCATAGGTAGGAAGCTTGTTGGAGCTTACTAGCTGCCAGCCCAGCTCTAAGTTCACGAGAGACCCTGCTTTAAGGGAATAAGTAAGAGAGAGAGAGAGAGAGAGAGAGAGAGAGAGAGAGAGAGAGAGAGAGAGAGTGCAGGGTATCCAACATCTCTCCTCTGCCGCCTACTGTAGCTGGGGAAAACCTGTGTCATCCAGGTTGATTCGACATAATTTAGTGTTTTGGGGTTCTATTATTTAGACATAGTTGATGTACATTAAAAATACATAGTTTAAGTTTTGAAACAGCCATATATCCAGGGCACTAGCACAGCAACCAAGCTAGTGCCATATCCAGCCTCAGATGCCTCCCATCCGCTGAGGTGATGACCTTCGAACTCTTTCTGGGCAGGATGTTCTCTATAGTTTCCTTGTGAAAGGCATTGACCTTGAGCATTACAGTGTCACACAGAAGTGTGTCCTGTAGTGATGTTTTCGTGAGCCTCCCTCAGTCGCCATGGCTGTCCTGAGGCTCATCCATGCTGTTTGGGTGTTCAGAAGCTCGGCGTGCTCTCTCTGTCAGGGTTTCTGCATGGTACACCACTGAGTGAACACACCACAGCTCACTCATGGAATCCACCTGCTGATGGACACTTGACCTGTTCCTAGTTTGGAGTAGTCTGTGTAAATCTGAACAACTCTGCCCCAGTCTTTGTGAAGACAGATGTTGTCCTCTTTTTGTGGGGAGTATCAGGCAGTGGAATTCCTGGTGAACTCTGCACATATATTTTTGTTTTTATAAGAAAGGCCAGAACGTCATCCAAAATCACTAGTTTTGCATTCCCATGTGATGTACCTGAGAATGTAGAATGTCCCACACCCTAGCTAACGATGCTGGGCACGGCTAGTTATTTTTAGTTTGAGTGTTTTTCTTTGCTGTATGTTGGGAGTCACTGTGGTTTTTAATTTGCATTTTCCAAATGAATGGGATTAGACATCTTTTTGTACACTTGCTCGGTTCTAATGTTTTCCTCTGTTTTTCTTTAAATTTTATTGCTTATTAGCTGTTATGTTTTTTTGTTTTTTGCTTTTTTTTCAAGAGAGAGGGTTTCTCTGTGTAGTCCTGGCTGTCCTGGAACTCACTCTGTAGACCAGGCTGGCCTCAAACTCAGAAATTGCTTCCCAAGTGCTAGGATTAAAGGCATGCGCCACCACTGCCCGGCCTCGCTGTTATGTTTTTAAAAACTTTTAAATAGAGTAGCTAAACACATCATTATTATTAAATATGTGATTTTTAATTCTTTCTGATCTGTGCCTCTTCATTACATTCTCTTGGGGAAAATGCCTTTTGAAAGAAGTTTTCTGTGAATATGTACTCACTGTGCAGTGTGTGCTCTTGCTCAGAGTATGTGCGCTTACTGTGCAGTGTGTGCACTTACTGTGCAGTGTGTGTACTTACTGTGCAGTGTGTGTACTTACTGTGCAGTGTGTGCACTTACTGCGCAGTGTGTGTACTTTCTTAGTGTGTGTGCACTTTGCTGTGTAATGCATGTGCTTGCTGTGCAGTGTGTGCACCTACTGTGCATTGTGTGCACTTTCTTGCAGTGTGTGTACTTTCTTACAGTTTGTGTACATTGCTGTGCAGTGCATGCTCTTGCTGTACAGTATGTGCACTTGCAGTGAGTATGTGCAGTCAGAGGACACCCTCCGGGTTGGCCTCCACCTGCTGCCTTGCTGGAGACAAGAGCTTTTGCTCTCTAACATGCCATACTAGGAGAGTAGGCCATAGAGCTTTCAGTCTCCACCTCTTGCCTCTCACACTATTTCTGTGGCTCTGGGGGTCCAAACTCAGGTCATCACATTTGCACAACAAGCTTTTTTATCCTCCAGCCATCTTCCAAGCCTAGACTTTTTTTTTTAAGGTTAGCAAGTACTACAGCAGATGCTTGAGATCATCAACTTGTAAAAAGAAAGCAGTTATTTTGCTTTGCCATTTCAGGGACTCCCACGTTGACTGGTTGGCTTGCCACTTTGGCCAGTGTCATGGCAGCACATCATGGCAAGGGGTGTGCAACAAAGCAAGAACCACTGAGATTTTAGGGAGCCCCAGAAAGAAAGAGAAGAAATGTGGGTCCCACGTTGGCTTTGAGTGCACACATAGCTCCAGGCAGCTACAGACTTCCCACAAGGCCCCACCTCTGAAAGCTTCTGCACCTGTCCCTGGCAGCAGGACCCTGCCACAGGGATGCCATTGGGTGACAGTTCCAGCAAAGGAGTTCAGGGGCTGTTGCTGGCATTCCTACTCTTGTTTTTGGTGCTGTGTCTGGAAGTCCTCAGATCAGTCAAGGCCACACTTAGGTTTTCCGTGAACATTTCTGTAAATTCAATCACCTTATTCTACCTGGATGAAGGTAAATGTACATTTGAAATTGTTTTTATTTGGTAATATTTTATTTTATGATGTCAGAGATGTTTGTTCATTAAGGTGATGGGAAAGAATCATCTAGAGCATTCCCTTTATTTTCCAGTTCAGGATGGAACCCTGGGTAGTGCACAGGGACTCCAGAGGAACCCTGGGAAGCACACGGGAATTCTAGAGAAGCCTTTCTAAGCATTCATGCTTACTAGGCCTGGGGGATACCCACAGTGTTTTCGCTTGAGTAAATCCTTGAATCAACATTGTGGTGTTTTCCTCAAAGGAATGAATTGCTACACCAGCATACTGGCTCTGTCCTTCCAGCCTAGTTCTGGTCACTTAGGGAAAGAGAACATTTGTTTTTGATCCTCAGACAAGTAAAAATCAATTACATCATATACATGGAAATTGTGCTTCCAAGGCTCACATTTTTTCCTGTCTCTCAGGACACGGGTCCACAGCTCCTGGGACACACACATATGCCCACAGTTCCCAGGACACACACATATGCCCACAGTTCCCGGGCCACACGTCCACAGCTCCCAGAACATGGATTTCTTCCACATGGTGCACATATGTGTGGCAGAACTGTGCCAAGGTGGGTGAAAAGAACATTCTGCAAATCACACACTGACAGCTGAGTGCTTGGCCAACAGCTTTTATGAATCAGAACACCTCGGAACATCAATCTTTCCCCAAAACGATGTTTCAAGGAGCACAGCTGTGGGGAGACTCCAAGAAGTAGGAGTGTGTTCTGCATTGCTGATGTTTGGATATTGTGTGTAAAAACTAGGTAGATTCTTATTCTATTAGAGAGAATGGACAATCATTTTTAAATTATTACTAAGAGAGTTAAGGCATCTCCTGTGGTATAAGAAGAATGTGTCTAATTAATTTATTGTTTGTTTTTATGCATTCTCAGAAGTTAAGGACCATTTATGGTATGGTCTGTAGTATTTAGTGAATACAAAAAATTGTGAGTACTGTATCTGGAGGCAAAATTGCCCTTTTCTATTAAATATTGTAAGAGTTACAGTTTTATTTTGGCACACAAAGGTCACAAAAATGTGACCACATCTAGTAATAACAGTACCAGGAGAACTAATCTGAATCAGCTTAGCATCTGTAGAGGCAGACAGGCTCGGGTGCTGAAGCATATCCCATGCACTGTGGTGGCCTGGAAGGCTCATGCATGCATGCCCATGTAGTTATTCCCTTGTTGATGCACCTCTGCTGCTATGTACCAGGACCAAAAGGGCAAGAGAGAGCAGGATGCCTACCCTCGGGGAGCTCACACACCTTCTGGAAGAAGCTTTCTGTCTGCAAGGGCATGGCTGTGTACAAGGGGAACCCGATGGCAGCTGAAGGTCAAGGGGGGCACAGCCTGAATGGTGGCCTCATTAGCAACCCTTCTAATCTGCCATTCGTCTCATAGAGAAGATGTTGGAGCCAGCTGTGCTTGGCAGAAACTTTAAGGGGTGTCAGAGAACTCTTATAGATGCCACAGGCCCAGAGCATGATGTCTAAGGTTTCTGAGCAGCAGGTGGCAGCTGGAACTTCCCAGGCTCACTGTAAGTGTCCCTGACACTACTGTCATGTTGAGCACAGGCTGGCAACAGCACTCATTGCAGGCTGGGCTGACTGGGGAAGCCCGGAAACAGCCGTGTGCTCTCCAGGCTCATTTGGACTTTCCCCTTCAACCTCTGGAACCCTTCAGTTTAGTGATGCACAGTGACACACCCTGAAGGCTGTGTTTCTGGTTGTTCATTACAACGCCCCGTGGGGAGGAGAGCTGTCTAGGCTTATGCACTGCTCCCAGTTTCCTAGGCGAATGCTTGTGTGTACGACCATCTCACCTAGATGGGACTTGCTTGTTAGCTGGGCAGGCATCAGACTGTCATGCAGATCTGTTCCCATGACTGATGGGAAGGCACTGAGTGTGCTCTCACTGTGTGATTGGTGTCTGTGCTGTCACGGCGAATGATGGACAGCTGAAGTGGCTCTTGTCTAGCCAACTGGGAAGCCTGGTTTCCTTCCCTCAAGGTTAGCTCTGAAGGTAGCAACCCTGGAGTGTTCTGAGAGGCACCATCAGGAGGTCTGTTATGTTTTCATGGCCCAGGGTCAAGGACCACTAACAGATCCTTCAGATTGCTACTGCTCATTTCATTAGTAAGTGTCTGCCTGCAGGCTGCAGCGCCGGCCACTTCCTCTGTGATTCCTCCATAAGTGGGTTTGAAATGGAGAAAAACCCAGTTTAAGCATCATTTACCATGTGCCAATGTATGCATGCCAGGAGTGTGGTGCCACCCACGGTGATTGCGTGCTCAACCTCACTTAGAGTGTACCATAATTCTTCTGGTCAGTTTCCCCTCAGAAAAAGTTTTGAGGCCAAAATGGGAACCTGCTAACAGAAACGTGAGTACCGGGGATAGGACAAACATGCCCTGTGGCCCTCTGGGAGCACCGCCTCAGTATGCAGTGCACATGTGCGCACCTTTTCATGCTTTGGGATCAACTTCTTCATTCCTAAAATGGACATGCTGCCACACTATCGAAGGGTTTTGAGGAATGAATGAAATGTAGAACAACATTTTTCTCTTTACCTGTTGCCCTACTGACATCGGGATCATTTGATTCCATGACTAAAGCTCCCAGGTTGTCAGTAGCACAGGCAGCTGTGAGGGGGCAAGATCAAAAGCCATGCAAATATTTGGTGGAATTGCTAGCAGTGTCATCCTGACGCCCTTCTATGAGGAGACTGACTAAGAAAGATGCTAAATAGACTTGTTTATAGCAGTCAGCTGAACGAGCAAGGCCTCATCTCTTCAGGAATCAGGAAGCAAGCAGGACAGAGATTGCTCTCAGGACCACTTTCTCAGTGAAGATCCCAAACCAAGGCTAGAAATGAGACTGCTGTCTGGCCAGATGGTGCGGCAATGGACAATGCCCAGTCATGTACACTGGTCCCTTTTGACTTTCCCTGGGAGGTAGGGGCTGGCATTTGCATTTACAAGTTTCTGATTTTAAGTGTGTAGTGTGGTCCAGCATTTCTCTGGGTGGGCTGTACTGATGGATAATTGTTTCTGTCTGGAATATGTGAGTATAATTGAAAAAAAAATGTGTGTCAAATATATTTAGTGCCAGGTGTGGTAGCACAGGTCTGTGGCCCCAACACTAGCAGTCTGAGGCGGGAAGATCATAAGTTCCAGACCAGCCTGAGGTATGGGACAAGTTGAGGCCAGCATTGGCTACATAGTGACCTGCCTCAAGATGGTTTTCAAACAAACAAACAAACAAACAAACAAGGGCCAAATAAAGAAATAAGGGCCAGAGAGATGGCTCAGAGATTAGCAAAGCCTTCTGGTTTTAGAAGACCTGAGTTCAGTTTCCAGAACCCACATTAGGCAGCTCCCATTGATTGTAACTCCAGCTCCAGAGAATCCAGTGCCCTCTTCTGGCCTCTGAGACACACACACACACACACACACACACACACACACGCACGCACCGCGCGCGCGCACACACACACACACACACACTACTTAAATGGTCCCAATGAGTCAGAATGTGTGATAGATAAATATGGAAGAGATGACTGAGTGTCCTATAAACAGCTTGTCATCTAAGGTTTGGTGATGTCAGATTTTGGTAGCTGAAGGAGCAAATCCTTGATGAGTTTTGTAGGGTGCTCTGATGGGGTGTTTCTTCACCAGTGGTCTACAGGTCACCTCAGCTGGTGACTTTGATTATATCTCCCTTCTTTGTATTTCTAAGCATCATTGGAAGGTTATGGAGAGAAATGGTGAGCCAGTTGTACAGCAGCTGTTCTGTCAGCAGTCACCCTTGCCAGGTGTGGCAGTTGACATTTAAACTTATTAAAATAAAATGACGTTTAAAATTAAGTCATTTGGTGCCATGAGCACTGAATACTCAGTATTCTTTAAATACACAGTAGGGTGGGGCATGCAGCTACCGGCCACAGAGTTAGACTAGGAAAAACTTCTACAGATGCACGAGGGAGTGAGAAGGGGAATAGGTCCACTGAGAAGCAGACGCTGAGGTGCAGGTGAGAGAGGGTGGGTGGGGAGCAGGGCTTTCAGACCATGACATGTCCAGGTGCTGACATGGATGGCTGCAAAGGATGCGAGGCCGAGGGACCAGCCGGGTAAGGAGAGGGAAGCCTGAGGAAAGGAAGCAGGTCCTTGGCTAACACAGGACTATTTGTGCAGGAGGCTGGCAGGGGATGGATTCTCAAGGAGAGACAACCAACTTGTTTTAGATTTCAACTGTAAAAAACTTCCAGAAGAAATGTTCCCTGAGTGGATGAAGACTTGGGAGGTGGTACTACAAAGTGGTCCCTGAAGCAGGTGGGTGGACGACAGGAAGAGAGTGTGGAGCTGCATCCCCTGGACACACAGTGGCCAAAAGGCTAAAAGGAGGAGGTAGCTGAACGGAGACAGAGAAGCACCGCTGAGAAAGAACCAACAAAGAGTGAGATGGGTCGGAGTGTGTGCATGCTGTGCAGGTGATGGCCACAGGGGCGGGGCCGAAGAAGCACAACCAGCACAGCTTTAAGAAAAAATGTCCAGTAGCTATGGCAACCCGGAGGGGCTATGGAGAGCGAGCAGTTTGAATGGACTTATTTCTCTCTTTTGAGATTTCCAGTGACTGTATCAAGAGCCATGGAGCAAATGAGGATGAGAGTTAACTCTAAAACAAGTCAAAAGTGTGGCTGAGCACAGCAAGACTTCCTGAATACAGACAGCAGCTGATGGGATGTTTATAATTGGGCATTTTGAATGTGTTTTACAACACACATAAATTATGCTTGGTGGCTAAGAAGTCACAGTAGCTTAGAAAACAACTCTCTTGCAAACAATGCCTAAATAAACCTCATTCTTCACCTTGGCTGTCATGTGAATGTGAATCAGTAAAGGCTTCTTGTTGTATTGTGTGCATGTGTGTGTATTGGGTGTGTGAATGACATCACTTTGCACCAGAGGCAACCACAGCAACCAGAGCTGATCATGTGTCCTGTGACAGAATCCCAGACCTGACCTCACCTGTCACTTTCACAGCATGATTGACTAGGGGGACATTAACTTTGGGTTGTATCTCTCAACATTTCCTGCCTGCTCTTGGTTTCCACAGGCTGACTCTTACAACAGTTTTTGTTGTGGTTTGTTTAGGATATTATTGATTTGTAGAAAATCTACATAGTTTTTTATCAGATAAGTGGTTAACAAATATTTTCTTACATTCCATATTTTGTTTTGTTTGTATATCAAAATCATCCTTCTTACCTGCATTTTAACATAGCAGTACTTTGCTGTGTTTAAGCCTTAGCTGGAAAAAGTTCAAGTTTTATTTGAATCCAGTTTATTAAAGGGGGTTAGTTTTTAAGTTGGCCACTCTCCTGCCTCAGTACACAGGGCATTTCCCTTTATATACATTAAGACACAGTCTTTTGTCTCCTAGACTAACTCTGAACTCATAATTCTCCTGCCTCCACTTGCACAGGTTTTGAGAGCTTCCTTTGGTCATTGGGAAATATTGGGTTGTGTCTTATTTAGGACAGAAGCAATGTTCTATTCCCACCTGAGACTAACACTTGTGCACCACCACGCCTGCTTTCTGGACAGTGCCTAAACCTTGGAGGAAGGACCGGAAGAGGGTCCTGACTATAGATCTAACATCAGCAGTCACCCAATATACCTCTCTCAACCTAAAATGAAATATAACTAAGAGAGATTGGGAGAAAGTATTTCGTTGTTTGACACCCGTGTCGACAAATCTCTCTGGTTACAGTATAATAACGACTACACAACGCCTGGTTTTCTGTGGTGCCTTTCTGCCTGGATTCTCATTAAATCTATCCAAAGTCACCTGATGTGAGGTGTAAACCTCACTATTTCATCACTCCCTGTCTTAATTCTTTTCTCTATAAAGAGAATATAATGGTAATATTTACCCAGAATGTTTTCTTTAATCCTTTTCAAGAGAAATAATTGGTGCTGGGGTCATCAGATACACTTTCATAGGTTTGTGCACAAAGCAGGGACATAGAAAACTGTGCATGAAAAAAATGTCACCGAGACTAGCAAGCCCAGCTTCCCACTTCATGAGGTCCATTTCTCCCTGGCTGGTCAGGTTTCTGTCTGGCCTTCTGTCAAGTTGCCATCAGAGCCAATGCACACAGACCACTCCAGAAGGTCCCCACCCTCTGTGGAATGCTAGGCAGCTGCTACCTTGTAATTCTCTGTACACACCTGCAGTGGGAGGCCTCATGGTCTCATGAGTCTTGCCATCTGTGCCAGGTCATGTTGCTCAGAAGAGGAGTGTGGAGAGTAATTTGCACCACTGCAGTGTGCAGTGTGCCCAAGGGAAGCTCTTGGAGACAAGCATAGGTGGAGGAGGTCAGGAATGCCATTATTAGAGCCACTTTGTGTGCACATGTGCATGGTGAATGTATGTGTGTATGTGTATTGTTTGTATTTGCATTGTGTTCAGACATGTTTGTGTGGGTATATATATATATATATATACATATATATATATATATGTATATATATATATATATATATATATGGGTGTGCCTGTGTATGCGAAGGCACAGAGATCAGAAGTTGGCACTGGGTGTTGATTTTCTCTGCCTTATTTTTGAGATGTGGTATCTTACTGAAGCTGGAGCTCACTGATTGGTTCTTCCCTGCCAATGGGTTCCAGGGATCTGATTTCTCTGCTTCCCCAGAGCTGGCATTCTAGACAAACACAGCATGCCTAGCCTTTCACATGGGTGCTGGGCACCAAGTGCAGCTCTTTGTGCTTTCAAGACATTATTGTCTTGATCTCTTCCCCAAATTGCTGCAAGTATTAAAAACATACACAAGAAAGGAGGGCTAAAATATAGGCATATCAAGCCAAAATGAGCCTGTAGGCCCTGGGTCTCCAGCCTCCTGTAAGCGAATAGAGCAGGCCATCTTGTTTTCAGTGGTCTGCTGACATCCACCCCTGGCCATGGGTCCTGCTCTGTACTGCTTTAGATTCTCCTTTAATAAGAGGCTGAAGTAAGGATCTAATTCCCTGAAATCCTACCTAATATTAAAGTTGGTAACAAGTAAGCATGAGGTGGTTGAAATTTTTAGTCTGCTCAGTATAGTATACAACTGCAGGAAAGATCTAGGAAATATTGGAAACAGAATTCAGAAAAGTTCATCCTTCTATATACAGTAACATGCCAATGCGTCCCAAGCACAAGCCTCTCATTAGATCTCTTTGTTCAGCAATGCTCTAATTATCCCTTTATCTTTAAGCTCCACTTTCTTCTTTCCCATTATGTCATTTTTCTTTGTGTTTTTCACGTGTACAATAGGCCTTATTCACGAGAAGGCGGAGTCATGGGCTAGAACAAGGCTTGAAACATGAGGAAACTTAAACAGGATGGAAATTAAATAAATTTAAGGACCAAAAATGCAAGAGGAAAGCGAGTCCCTCTTGCCTATCACAGCACCAAGGTGACAGTTGGAGTCATTAGTGTTTGCCACTGGCCAGAGAGAGATGATTTTTTTTATAAAATTTGATAATGAAGAATTAATTAAAATATAAGTGCAAATAGATGGGCCCAGCCCAGAGAGCTTACAGAAAGGCCTTGGGTTTGGGGAGATGCTGGGAGAGGCCTGCTTCTCACCCAGTGGCAGGGAACAGGAACCTCCAGGGCTTGGGCAGAGCAGACCTACCCTGGCCCCAGGCATTGGTCCTTTCTAGTTTTAGTGGTCTAGGGTCTTATCCTGATCTGCAGCGCTGGCTTTGGCCTACCTCACAGGGGTCTCCTGACCTAGGATTGTGGGCAGAGTTCACATAAAATGAGGAGCAATCACTTGTCTCTACAGTCCTCTTTTTTGCCTATCTGATATGTTACGTATGCAAACTTTTGTCCTAGAAATACCTCTAGACTCTTGGTCAGACCTAGGAGCCTTCAGGACTCTCCAGAACTCAGCCTGTCTAGAATTCTCAGGGCAGTGGCTCTCTGGAGCCTGACTTTCTGATAGGAATCCATGGTAGAGCGGTTGCATAACCTTGTTAACAGTTTGATTTACTTTGGGACTAGAAACAAACCAACGGCCATGAGGTTGTCATGGGAGACATTCTTTTTAACCATGTCACATTTTGCTGAGGTGGAATCAGCCACAGAGAGCAGAGCCACACGGCCATATAATGTCACTTGTGCACAGGACACTTCCTCCTGTTCCCCTGCACTGTGGGCATGGTAGTGATTGTGGAAACTGGATCTTGGTTTGAGGAGGTGGTTAGTTGGGAAGTTGGGTTTGACTTTTTTCTCATACTTGTGATTGTATATCTTGATTGTATTCTTTCTAATTCCTCTTCTCTACCTTCTTACCCATCAAACTCCATGTTCTTTCTCTTTCTCAAAAACCCCTCCTGAAAAAAAAAAACAGACAAAAATTAGCAAAACAAAACAAATGCTTTACACACATAAATGTGGAATCCATTTTGTGTTGGTCAACTGCTTGTAAGTATGGAGCCTGCCCTAGAGTGTGGTTGATTAACCCAGGGTCACTCCACTGGAGAAAGCTGGTTTTCCCTTTCCCAGTGGGTATCAATTTGATAAAGCTTGTTGGTAGGAGGCAGGGCTTCAGACCATCCTTCTCCTCCATGAGGGGGATTCGGCTGGCTTGACCGTGTGCAGGCCCTGTGCACGCTGTCGCAGTCTCTGTGAGTTCATATTACATCAGCTCTGTTGTGTCTGGAAGACACTGTCTCGTTGGGAACATCCACCCCCTCTGGCTCGTACAATCTTTCTGCCTCCTCTTCCACGTAGACCCATCGCCTTAAGAAGAGGAGTTTGATGAAGGCATCCCATTCAGAGCTGAGTGTTCCAAGACTTTCTTACTCTCTGTACCTTGACCAATTTTGGGTCTCTGTGTTAATGACCATCTACTAAAGGAAGAATGTTCTCTGTTGAGGACAGAGTATAGCAACATGTCACCATGGGTCATTTTACTGCTATGTTCCTATAGCAGAATAAAGTAGTTTTCCTTTAGGGCCCATGACCAATCTAGTCTCAAGTTCTTGGGCATTTTATCAGTGTTGGGTATGGGTTTCATCTCATGGAGTGGGCTCAAATCCAACTTTAACAGTGCCTGGATACCCCTATAGTATTTGTGCCAATATTGCACCAGTATCCCATGCAGGAAGGCCTCTATTGTAGGTATCAGGGTTCACAGCTAGGTAATGTTGGTGATTACTGTTTTCCTCTAGTAATGACACACAGAGAACCTTTCAAAACCATGAATACTAGTCAGTGAGGTTGAAGCTTTTAGTTGGCTAGCAGTTCGGTGTCTCCATGCTTGGTCACATAAATGGTGTCTCCTGCAATAGAGCCTTACTATGGGGTTGTGAAGGGCAACCATTGGCCTCAGTAATAGCCTGTGATGTTTGAGGTTCAGTCCATGGAACCCCCTTGGCCAATCACTCAACAAGATGTAGCCTATTCCTGGTATTGGGAGGGGATTGTCTTGTCTAGTTGCAGCATTGCCTTCCCTCTTATATGGCAACTCCATATAAATTCCCTTCATATATGATTATGTTTATGTTTTGGGAAGCTTCTATAGTTGTAGTTTTTCATATAGCCTTTTTAAAGGTCATCAATGGTAACTGCCCCTCCTCAAATTCCCTCCTTTACCAAATTAATCCAAATTCAATCTTTCTGGTCTAGTTTCCCACTTGCCCCCTTACAACATCATGTTCTATTTCCCCTTCCTTGGAAGAATGCTTCTTATCTAACCTCTGTGGTTATTCTAAATGAATCATACCTATTTAAAACTTTAAAAGCTAGCATCCACACAAAGGAGAAACATGAAGTGTATGTATTTCTGTGTCTGGTTACTTCACTAATGTATCTGACTCTATCCATTTACCTGAATATTTCATCATTTTTCTTAATAGCTGGATATATTTTCATTATCCACTGATTAATTGTTTTGCTTTTTCAAGTGATTTATTGTGGCAGAATGCATGCATTTCTACATATGATTTTAAATGTCATTGATTCAGTGCTAGTAAGTTCCTTCATATGACTACACAG
Source organism: Apodemus sylvaticus (assembly GCF_947179515.1). NCBI lineage: Eukaryota > Metazoa > Chordata > Mammalia > Rodentia > Muridae > Apodemus > Apodemus sylvaticus. Next base: position 53,551,399 of record NC_067492.1, on the reverse strand, counting down.
TCATCCCCACTACACATATCCTGACAGAAACATACCATTCTCCCCTCTTTCCACCCAAGCAAACACTATCCTGCCTTTTGGCTTAGGAATTTCACTCTTCTGTTTGTCATATAAGTAAAATTATTCAGTGTCTTTTCTTATGTATGGTTTTCTTTGCAAACATGTTTTTGAGGTTCACCCATACTGTGACATGTAACAGAGTCTCATTCTTCTCTAAGTCTAAATAGTTGTGTGCATGTGTGTATGTGCATGAGTGTGTGCACATGTGTGCACACACATAGATCATTTTCTCATCCATTTATTTCCTGTGGGCTTTTGGACTGTCTCCAACTCTCAGCTGGAATGAGTAGCACTGCTGTAAGCGCCCCTGTGCTTCGTTGTCACTTTTATTCTTACATGTTTGGCCAGCCTTTAACAGCTGAGCCGTCTCTGCAGCCCATGGCTTTACTCTTTATGGAGACCTGCAGTTGACGCTGAAGTACATGGGACTTCTCGTCAACGTTTTTAGACGTTTTCACTCTGTCTTCCTTATGCACAAAGATTCTGGTTTCTCTACACCATTATAAAAAGGTATTTCTCCTCCCACTTTGGGATAGCAGACATCCTACTTGGTGTGACTCTAAATGTGCTTTGGCTTTAATCTCTACACCTGCCAGTAGTGTTGAACAGCTCTTCCTGTACTTAAGAGCATTTTGACTTCAGAGGATGATTCTTTAGGTTCTTGGCCCATTTTAAAGATCACTTTGGCTGTTATTCAGTTACCGGAGTTTTGTTACTGTGTCGTAGGCATTAGCCACTTGCTGGATACGCAACTGTAAAGTATTCTGCCCCATTCTGTAGGGTGCCTTGTGACTTTCTGGGTGGTATCTTGATGCCTGGCATTTAGTTTTGATGTAGCACAGTTCGTTTTTCATAGTTGTTGCCTGTGTTTTTGGTGTCAGTTCCAAGAATAAACCTGTTTGATTTTGTACGAAGGCCAAGTGCTTTACATAACCTTGGTGGAGCACTTTCCAGTGTTGACAAGTCTATTTCTGGAACGCTTAGACTAAATAGTAACTAGTCATTTGTGGCCAGTAAACCTGTTGGTATTTTTAAAGTTGATTTGTGTCTTTTGTCCTAACATCATTAAAACTGGTTTAATCCGGTTTGGTGCTGGGAATGAAACCCAAGGCTCTACATAGTTGAAAACATTCCCCCCAACACCATCTCTGAACCGATACATCGCCATGGTTAAACTTTGCTCTTTGAAAGTAATGCTTCTGACTTCCGGTGCTCAGGCAAAGGCTGGCTGCTCATCAGCTGTGTTTCCTGTCATTAGGAGATAACACTGGAGAAGTGAGAGTGATCTTAACAGCACAGGGGCATCTTAGGCCAGGCTGACTCTCTTTAGCTCCTACACCGCTGAGGCAGTTGTATTGCCTTCCCCACAGGCTTTGGAGAAGCTGTGGCTTATGAAGGAGCAGGGCACAGGAAATGCCCCCAGCCTGCCACAGATTCCCCAGGGAGCTGGAGACCCCGGGCCCTTTAGTGTGTGGCTGGGGTCTGGGGTCTGGGGTCAGATGCAGGTGCCACAGTGAGGGGTAACCACACTGCTTTGTCTGCCATCAACCACAAAACAGCCTTCCCAGAGAACAAGTGGCCTGGTCTTCCATCTGCTGCCTCTCTGTAATGATTCCCCTCAGTTTCTCCAGAGGAGAGAGAGAAATGAGGGCCAAATTACCATCAGCAGCAAGAACACCACACTCTTAGGAGTCAGGGACTTGTGCACAGACTCCTCCTTCTACACAACATCTTCTGAGACCTCAGGAGTGCCCCAGAGGCCCAGCATGATTTCAGAGGACTGGAAGGAAGGCACAGATGCTGCAGATCAGTGTCTGGTGGCTCATGGCTGGCCCTGACAATGAGGCTGCTGGACTCTGCCTTTTTCCTACTCTCTACTGAATCACTGTGCTTCCTGTACCAGCCCCCAGCCACAGCAAGGAGTCAGGGGTCTCCGACCCCTTGTCAGGGAGTATGCATGATCTCAAGTAATGTCGAGTATACACACACTGAATAGGAAGGAGTCTTGGGGAAGGAGCGAGGCTGGTCACAGGTACTGAGCTTAGCACTGTATAACTAGAGCTATTAAATGGGGGTGATCATGGGAGTTACTAAGCTCTGAGGAGTCTGTGCATGCTGGCTGGGCAGCGCTTGTTAGGACCCGGCTGTTTAACATGTGAACCTCCTGTGACCTTGACCTCGTCTCTGAGGGCCTTGACTTCCGTGGCTCCTCACTTTGAAAACTGTTTTTGCCAAGGGGGAGAGCACCCTGCTTCGCAGCTCCACTCGGCCAGGTTGACTGCCTCTTAAGGACTAGCACCAGTGGGTGCCGCCCTCAAGGCCACTGAACCTCTGTGATGGCTGGGGATGGGGCAGGTAGAAGCTGAAGTGAGAAGCGAGCAGTTCAGGTTCTCTGAGCCTGGGCCTGGGGAGGCTGTCTCTACTCTCACAAATGAGACCAGCCTCACCCAGAGCAGCGTCGCAGGGCAGGTGGTGCCACGCACGCACGCACGCACGCACGCACGCATCTGCGTTAGCCAGCACCCTTAGGTTGCTGCTGAGCCTCTAGGAAACTCCACGCTTGGACCATTCGGCACCACAGCAGGGGCGACAACTCAGGGGGGAGTGGTTGATGCTGATGCCCCTCCCTGCGCAGCCCGCCACTGCCTAACCTATCACACAAGCTAGCCGAGGTGCCAGGCCCACAGTCCTCTCTGCAGCTAAAGTACAAACAAGAGGCCCCAGGCTCCAATCTGTGAGCAAAACCAGAGGTGGGTGGAAGGCTCTCAGGGTAGGCATGCATAGTCAGTGAGTAGTGTCCTCAGGTCACCCGTGCGCCATCTCTAGACTGATCGGTGCTTGCAGACACATTGATGCAAGCGGTATGGTAAGGACAGAGGTAGCGAGAAGGCGAAGAGCCCATTCCCTTCAGCAGGCTCGGAGGCATGTCACCGCCGCCTGCGGCCTCACCTCCGAACCTGGCAGACCGGACTCTGTATCCTTCCGCACGTACACGGCAGCATTCCTGCACCTGTGAGCAAATGTGACCCTTTGCTCTGTGCTGGCCCCACCGGGCAGCCTGTTTCTGAAGTTGGTGTTCAGCTAAACTTGTCAGCCGTGGTCAGCTGAGAGGGTTTTCTGCTCAGCCTTCCGGAGCAGCACCACCTCCTATCCACGGTTCTCAGCAGGCATGATACCTGTCTCCTCACTGTAGAACAGACCCAGAAGCTGCGGAAAGAGGACAGTGAGTCCTCAGTGGGTCCCCAGCTCGGGACGCAGCAGATACCCCTACTTAAGAGATGGGAAAGGTGTGGCTACAAGGCATAATCATCCCGGTAGTGGCTTGTGCTGTCCAGAACTTCCATGTGTAGTATATGTTTTTCAGTGCATTCCTATTTTTGATTTGACACATAGTCATCGTGCCTGTGTCTAATGTGCGTGCATACTGCCAGTGACGGTCAGAGCAGGGTAACCAGCATGTTTGTCTTCACAGACATATAGCATTTCATCATGTTAGCAAATTAAAAATCCATTCACAAGCTGTGTGGTGAATAGGCATCTCCACCAGTTTCCTACCTTCTGCTATAGGACACTTCTCTCTAGCATGTCCACTATACCCTCTAACTCTTCTCCTACCCTGCCTCCATTATTCCTCCTTCCAAGGTCTGCTAGCATCATTCTATTCTATTTCCTTGAAATCAACCTTAGCTTCCACATCCACTAAGCATATATATGCCTTATGGCCCCTAATGGCTTTTCTAGTTTCATTCACATTGAAGCAAACAAGTTCATTTTTAATGGCTAAATAATATTTCATTGTGGATATGTGCATTGTGGATATTTACGTGTGTGTGTGTGTGTGTGTGTGTGTGTGTGTTCATGGGATACAGTGTGAACACTGTTCACTTTGATATTTTTATTTTGAGGAGGGATCTCTCACTGGTCTGGGCCTCACCTCAAAGGCGAGCCTAGCTGGTCAGTGAGCTAAGGCCACCGTGAGGATTGCGAGCATGCACTACCATGCCTCCGCTTTGATGTGGGCTTTAGGGATAGAACCTGGTCCTCACACTTGCAGAGCAAGCAGTTTATCCCGACTGTCTTCCCATTCCCTGTGCCGCATTTTCTTTAGTTGTAGGCACTTAGGCCGATTCCAGATACTGGCTACAGCAAAGACGTTACAGCAGATGTCTCTCACATGTTCTTCGCTTGCATATATCTTCCTAGTATGGAGATAGCTGGACCAGTGGTGGTTCTATTTCCAATCCTTGAGGGACCTCCATCATAAACCACTTGTTATAGATATGTGGACTTAGATTTTGTTCAGTGTTTTGTTCAATTGGTCTATGTGACTGTTTTTAAGCCAGGATAGTGTTTGGTTCCTATCTCTTTACACTGTGTTCTGAAGTCAGATAATGTCTCTAATCTTTTAAATTAGGGCTATTATGCAGTGTCTTTTGTATTTCCATCCATATTTCAGGGATGTTTTGCGTTTTGTTCTGTTTCGTGCAGGCTGCCATTGATACTTGAGTAGTAGCAGCACTGACAGTGGAGAACGCTTTGGGGAATAAGGAGATTTTAGTGATTACATTTTTGCAACCGAGAACATAGGATGCATTTCCAATGTTCTCTGTCCACTTCAGTGTCACTCATCAGAATTTTTGCTCTAGACATCATTTTATCACATTTCATGACTCATTCATAGGTTTGTCTGTTTCCATTACCGTGATTGTGGCTGCATTCTTGGTTTCTTCTTTGACAATTTCCTTTCCATGCACAGAAAAAAAATGACTGGCTTTGTGGGCTGATATACTCTTTTCCTACTTGGGTGCTCTTCCTTCCGTTCTCATAGTGAGTTCAACCAGATACCATGGCGGTGAGTGGGGTGCTACTCTGTTGACTAGGACCACTGACAGTGGACTTCTTTGTCTTGTTCCTGATCTTGAAGGAAAAGATTTCAGTTCCATTTCTGTGGTGTGTGTATGTATTCTTCATGTCTGAATTAGGTCTTTCTTTTTTTAACATGGCTTGTCTACCTAATTTGTCAGTTGTTATATCATCCTGGCTTTGAACTCACCACACTCCCGCCCCGTTCTCACAAGGGCTGGGCTAGCCACCGCACACCAGCATTCTAAGTCTTTGACTCATTTATAAAGCCTCGTTTTCCTTCTTTCTACGCTGATCTTTGTTATTTCTTTCCTTCTCCTGACTCCAGCCTGAGTCTTGTTCTTTTCTCAGTCATATCACTAGGTCACTGCAGAAATTTCTGTCTTTATCACAGGTGCTTACCACTATGCGTTTGCTTCTCGGCACCGCTTTTACTATATCTCACATTCAATTTCCATGTCATTCATATCAGGAAATTTTAGTATCTCCCCTTTGATTGGTTATTGGTCATTCAAAATAATGTTTAGTATACATGAATGTCTTTTAAAGTTCTGGCCATCAGTTTCTATTTTTATAACATCATGATAAAAGGATGCATGCTATAATTTATTTGTTTTTAATTCACTGAGACATTTGTAGCCTAGAATAGTCTGAACTAAAAAATGTCCTGTGCACATGCTGCTGAGAACATGTGTTCTACAGCTGTTGTAGGAATGTTCTGGAGATGCCCTAGTGGCCTAAAATATAGTTTAACTGAAAGGGCTTTTTTAAAACATTTTTTTTTTAATTTGGATAGTCTAATGATTAAGGTTGGGTTTGAGGTCCCCCCACCCCACATTTTATCATTATAATTATCATTATATTAGGATGTACACCACATTTTTTATTAAATAATGTTGGCTTTATGTAATTATGTGTTCTAGTTTGGATGTCGGTATTTGTATGAATATTATCTCCTAAAGCTGAGTTGATCCCTGTTCATTTCTTTATCACAACCACCCATGCAGAAGCCAAAGGAGTGTATCAGGTGTCCTGTTCTATAGTCTTAGACTTTTCCACTTCAGACAGGGTCTCTGACTGAATCTAGAGGTAGGCCAGAGCCAGCAAGCCACAATAATCCTACTGCCTCCACCTGGGGTTGCCGGAATGCATGTAGCCACACACAAGTTCTTAAGCAGGGATTCGAACTCATGCCTTCATGCTTGCTCGGTAAGTGTTCTTAACCACTGAGCCATCTTCCCAGATTCTTCCTTTAGCATTTTCAAAAAGTTAAAGTCTTTCTGTCTGGTTGTATCTATGTCATCTATTTGTCTGTCTGTCTGTCTGTCTGACTTCTGTTCTCTATTTGTATGTTCTATCTCTTCCAGCTTCTTTACTTTCAATCTGAGTACCTACTTTCCAATGAAGTCCATTTCTTCTTTGTGTCTAGTACCCCGAGACAAACTCACTCAATGTGTATTTGTTAGTTGGAGGACTTCAATCATTCCATTTACATTCCAAATTGTTGTTGATAACTGACAATGCGCACCTTTGACTGTGCCCATGTCTCCCATGTCTTAGTGTAGCTTTTGTCTGTCCTTGGCTGCTCATCCTCACAAGCCTGACCACACTCATCTCTCTGTGGTGTTTGCTCTATGGTGTAGTCCTACATTTTCACATTCCTCTAAAATGGTGGTTATCAACCTCTAGCTCCTAGCGTAGGCCCCATAAGCATTCCGTGGAGGTCGACTCGAGTGCTCTGATGGTGACAGATTGCCTCAGTGTTTTGTGTGTTGGAAAAAAATATTTCCAGTTCTTAATAGTAGCTTTGCTTGAGTGTAATATTTTAGTTAGCAACTTTTTTCTTTTAAGACTTTAAATACATCATCCCATTTTTTCCCCTAACATGCAAGCTTTCTTTCAAACACTCTTTCTCAGCTTACCTCACAACTGTCTTTTCCTCATCTTTGTCTTAAGCTTTGTATGGTATTTCTATACAAATACTGACCAACCACACTTTACGTGCCCCCTTCTGCAGCATCTAGCAATTAATACTCTATTTACAGTTCAAGCTTTTTAAATTTAAATGAAAGATTTTGCTCTTTACATCCTGCTCATTACACTGAAGGTGCCATCCAGTTCTATTCTTTTACTACAGATAGGGCTTTCCTTGTCTGTGGGCGGAGCAGCTCCGCCTCCTGTACGTGCCCACTATACGGTCTTTACCCTCACCCATCACATGCTGACGGGCACGCAGGTGATCCTGGCTTGGCCACTGTGAACAGCATCACAAAAAGCATGGCGTTCTCTCTCTAATCTACTGATTTTTACTTCCCATAAGTTAGCTGGACCATACGATAGATTCCTTTTTTAAAAGAGTGGTCATGCTTAACTCCATAATGTATGTACTAATTTAAACTTCCCTTAACGGAAGTGTTTCTGCCTTTTTTGTCATCAGTTTTTCACAGTGGTCATTCTATGTGTGGTGAACTGATTTCACTATTGTCAGGACTTGTACACCCCTGGTGCCTAATAAGTGTAAGTTAATTGTTTTATTTTGTTTTTTCATTTATTTTTCTGTCTATTTTTTGGCCACTTTTTTGGAGATGTATCCATACAGACCATACACAGCCTTTAATTGCATTACTTGTTCTGTGGTTCCGTCAGCTTTGAGGGTTTTATGTTTTTAAGAAGTCTAGATATTATTAACCGCCAGTTAGGTGAATAATATGCCAATGCTGTCTCCATGTTATAGTCTGTCTCTTCGTTCTGTAGTGTTTCTCTGTACTAAGAACTTGAGTTTGAGATGATCCTTATTCATCAGAGTTTGCTTTTGATTCTTTGTTTGGATTCCTAATAGGAAAGTCGCTGTCTGTAGCCCATGCCCATCTCTCCTTCCGGCTTACTTCTGTAGTTTAGGGGTTTGTGTGTTACGTGTAGGCTTTTCATCCATCTTGACTGGACTTTTGTTCATGGATGAGATGGGGGTCAAGTTCCTGTCCTCTGCCATGGCTCTCCAGCCTTCCCAGCAGCATTTATTAGAGCAAGAATTTCTCCCATTGTATTTTGTTAAAAACCTCTTGTTAAAAAAAAAAATCAGTTATGGATGTACTTTAGGATCTCTGGGGTTTTTTTTCCTCCCTTTGTTTTAGATGGGATATTTTATTTGTTTTTTATTTGTTTGTTTGTTTTTCAAAACAGGGTTTCTCTGTGTAGCCCTGGCTGTCCTGGAACTCACTCTGTAGACCAGGTTAGCCTCAAACTCAGAAATCTGCCAGCGCCTGGCAATGGAACGTTTTTTCTTACAACCTCCTGCTGTTTGGCCCAGCTGGAGCTTTAGCACGTTTTAGAACCTCCTCCTCTGACATCTTCAGTCTGTGTCTTTACTTGCAAAGTGAGCTTCCAGTAGTCATTATCTCCTTGTTTTTAATCCATTCACCTAGCCTGCATCTTAGTCTGTTTTCATTCATCCTAGTTTAATGGATTACTGTATCGATAATGTTTAACCCTTCTCAGTTCCCGTTTTTTGTGCATTTGCCATTTTAGTGAGATTTGTACTTTGGCAATAGTCGTTTGTTTTACTTGAGGGGCAACAGCTGGAACCCAGAAGCACAAGGCCCCATCAAGGACAGAGGGAACCATGATGGGGGTGGGGGTGGCAGCAGGAACCACACTAGCATTTGTCTTCATTCCTGGCACTGGATAAAGACCTCAACTGGGTGCCACACCCCTGGTCTCAAAGGTAAAGCTGTTCCTGAGGACAGTGCCATCCATTCCTGTGTCACAACACCCAGAAAGACCTGGGTCACTTTGCTTAGCCAGATTTGGGGCCTCAGATGACCATGAGAGCAGTCTATATTCAGATAGACCTCAGTTTAAGATGGCTGCTGCCTATACCTGGCTTACAGTGAGTAAATCCATTTTCCCCACTGGGCCCAGAATGGTGCAGTATCACTCTAATGGAGTTTGCTGGGGCAGTCCAGTGAGGATCCAGGGAAGGGATATTTCGCTTCTCTTTCTTGGCTGTCCTCCCAGAACTCTGAACCTTTTCAAGCTCCATGCGCCCTGACGGTCACTCAACCCGTGGTGCAATGGATGCTTTGATCCGTTTGTGGGGAAGACAGCCAGCCCGTGGTGGGCAACGCTGTTCAGCCATTTTGAAGGCAGTTCTGTTGCACATATCTCTGACTTTGCCCTTATCTTTTCTTTCAGTTTGATCTTATTTATTTCCCAATGATCCGTGGATGACCCAAGCCTCAGGGAATTTTGAGTTGTGTGGTTGTGTGTGTTTCATATGCTTTCTCACATCTTGTATTTGTTCTGGAACTCCAATAATGCAGCACTGGCTCAGTTAACAGCCTCTCCTGAGTGTTCACAAAGCTCTTCATTCCCTTCTCAGCTGAGATGTGTAAGAGGATCTGCTTTCAAGTTCTGTATCCCATCTTCTGTCTGATCAGCCGGGATGTTGACTCTCTGCACACGTTTCTTCACTCTAAGTTCTTTAGCACAATCGTGCTGCAATACATTTGTGTATTTTCTTAACTTACCTAACTGGGAGTGGTTCACGCCCAGAAAGGAGTATCCTGGGGTAGGAACAACACACTAGACAGTCAATCCGTAACTCGAGGCTTTTATTTTTCAAAATCAGCAAGAACTGGAGGGTAGCTGAGGAGCCTCAGCCTTTCTTCAGCCCAGGGGAGAGTCCTGTGAAAGTGGTGGCTGCTGTAGACCCACTGGCCAGCCACAGAGACACCAAACCTCCAACAAGACTACCTCTTCTGTTTCTAACCCTCTGAGGTACCTGCATGCGCCGGCCTGGCGCCTGCATACATACACACCTATTCCAGACTCAACCAATTCACAAGCTTGCAAATGGGAACTGGTTGAGGAGCCGTTCTACGACCCAGGCACCGTTAACTTCATTTCTGTCCCGTGTGCCTTGGATATTCACTTCATGCTAGACAGTTGTAGTTCCTGGCTGAGTTTATTTAGCATGAAGATACTAGATGACATGTGACAAGAATATACTTCTTTGTTCTCCCCAGATAACGTGGTTAGACTATGACACCAGGGTTTCCTGAGCAGTGCCTCAGGGCTAGGCTATGGAGGGGCCGGAGATCTGGAGCTGAGACCCTGTGTCATACCCACTGTGTTTGTGTGTTGCAGCTGGTGAATGACCTGCTAGAATTCTGCTTCTACACCTTCCGAGAATCCCAGGCTCTGAAGGTGGAGTTTCCCGCCATGCTGGTGGAAATCATCAGCGACCAGCTGCCAAAGGTGGAGTCCGGGAACGCCAAGCCCCTTTACTTTCACAGGAAGTGATGGGAGACGCCGGCCAGGAAGAACTTTGCCTTAAGTTTCCCCGCGTCGTTCTACACCTACGAAGGACCCAAGAAATCACATTTTTAACATGTGATGGCTGATTGACAGTTGGTCGGCAGTTTTTCAAGTTTAAAATCACATCAAGGGTGTGGAGCCGGGAAAGCCATGAGACGTGGATGTGGCAAGGCCTGAGCTAGCTAAAGGACACTTCCCTCTCCACTCCCAGTGCTTAGAAAACATGTTCCCGTTCCTCTGGATGAAAAGCCATATCTAGTCAATAACTCTGATTTTGATATTTTAACAGATGGAAGTTTTAACTATGCCGTGTGGTTTCTGGTATCTCTCGATTGTTTTCAAAGGGTTCAAAGGACTAGAGAACTTTTTAAAGCTTACCCGTGGTTTGCACATAAAACGTCTAGTCAATATGGGGCATTAATATTCTTTTGTTATTTAAAAACACACAAAAAATACACAAAAACACATACAGATTCCTGGTATGTAACAACGGAACACGTGGCGTGGAACTGTGGCCTTCCAGGCACATTTTTCTGCATTGCTGGCATACACACTCGTTAGTGTCCATTTATTATTTAATTAGAATGGATAAGATGTTAAATGCCTTGGTTTCAACTTCTAGTATCTATTGTGTTGGCTTTACAAATAATTTTTTGCAGTCTTTTGCTGTGCTGTACATTACTGTATGTATAAATCGTGAAGGACCTGAAATAAGGTGTAAGGAACTTTTGTAAATGAGACACACACACAAAAAATCTTTAATGGTTAATAGGATGAATGGGAAAGTATTTTTGAAAGAATTCTATTTTGCTGGAGACTATTTAAGTACTATCTTTGTCTAAACAAGGTAAACCGTTTTTTTGTATCGTGAGATGCTCTGCATGCGTACTGAACTGTTTACAGTGTATTTAAGAAAGGGAAAGCTGTGCCTTTTTTTAGCTTCATATCTAATTTACCATTTTACAGTCTCTGTTGTAAATAACCACACTTGGACCTCTTCGGTTGTCTCGAAGCCTTTCGACTTCTTCAGTACTACTTGTTTTGTTCTTGGTCTCCCGCGTGGGGTGTTCATGAGACCCCAGCGTGCACTTCCGGCTTCTGCTTCTTCCTGCTTCTGTCCGGGATGCAGCTGCTGCGTCTGCAGCTGCTGGCAGGGGACCGGACCCGCTGGACTGAGGTTCCGAGAGTGCCGTCCTTCCCCCTTTGCTCCAAGAAGCAGAACCTGCTCTCAGAAGGGGAAACATGGCTCAGAGAGCACAGTTCTCCCATTCCAGAAAATCTGAGTTTCTCCTCTGGGGGGGGAAAAATTCCATGCACCCTCCACATCTGTCAAAGATCAGAAAGTCACCTCTGGCCGTGGGCAGGGTCCTCCGCTCCTGGAGCTGGTCACGGGAACAGCAGTCATGGTGGGAGGTGCTGGGGCAATCCATCTCAGCAGGAGCCGATTAGAATGCCGTGGAGACTCACAGATCACTGAAGGTTTTTAGATTTTTTAAAGGTAGGTTTTAAAAATGAAAATTTTATATATAAACAGTTTTGGAGGAAAAAAAACACAAAAACACTATGAATCATATAAGCAAGACAGTGGCACTAAAAATTTAATTCATTAATCCGTCCAATACTGATGCAATTTATAGATTTTTTTTTTCCTTGCCCCAAATCACAGACATGTGTTTCTCTGGGGAACTTCAGTATGATTGCACTAAATGATCTTTGAATAGAGGCCAAATTAATCTTTCAAACATGGTGATGACTCTCATCGGTACACAGCGACCATGAATTCCTAAACCTAAAAGCTGAAGCAGAAGGGCTGGGACAAGGCTCCCGTGGGTCAGCAGGGTCCTAGTGGCAGCAGGGTCCTAGTGGCCTCACCATGCAGGCAACGGTACCTTGTCTTTCAAAAGACGCCTGCCTTCTGCAAGGGGAGACCTGGGGATGCTGAACCCAGAGGGACGGGGTTTTCTTACATCATTTGCAATTTCAAGGATTTAATTTATAGGCAGATCTTTAAACACAGTCAACTTACATGCACAGCAATATGAAAACCACACTTCAAAGGCGATGAATACACACAGCATGCAGACGAGGTGTTTCTGGGGGAAAGGAGCTGAGTTAACTCTATGAAACTGGACTTCCATCTTAGGCAGGATTGAGGTGGAGAAGGCCTGCATTAGTTTTTTTTGTATTAGTGAAGTTACTGGCTCCTCATGTGTCTCCAGGTAACTCTGCTTAACTAAACAGCAAAGCCATATTCTCTAAATTCACTGTTGAATGCCTGTCCCAGGCCAAACTGTCTGTCTGCTCTTATTTTTGTACCATATTGCTCTTAAAAATCTTGGTTTGGTACAATTCATAATTCACCAAAACTTCTTCATATAATTAAAAACACTAAATTAGTTTAAAAATGAAGCAATTTATATCTTTATGCAAAAACATGTCTGTCTTTGCAAAGGACTGTAAGCAGATTACAATAAATCCTTTACTTTAATCACCTGTTGTTCTGGAAACGGTTCATTCGGATGCCTACGGGCACGCCGGGACTGTGTGCCTTCCGCATTCTGGTCCTGTGCACTTCTGCCTGCAGCCAACACTGGACCCTCCTTAGTTTGGTCTGAGGCTAGAAAGAGCCCTGTTTGCTGCCACATGGTCAGCCTTGTCTTTGAGGACAGATCAAGAGTCCAGTTCGTTACACTCTTCCAGAACAGTGCTATACTGCTGGCTGCCGTGTAGCCATGTGCACACACACACATACACACACACACACATCAGCATGGCCTCACGCATCTCTACACCCACAAGATGTTGAGACTAAATTAAGTAGACCACCATACCAGCTGGATTCAGAGTTCTTCCTCTGCGTGTTCCTGCTTTCTCCCCCAGGTGCCTGCAAACCCTGATGGCCACCCACTCTTTATGGGACTGCCCCCTTGACTCTCATGAACATGGACCCCAAGCGTGCAATTACCAGTTCATTTTAAAACAGGAAACATTTCCTCCCAGATAAATTTGAGCAGTATGTCATTCGACGGATAGATATAGCCTGGCTTTCAGAAAGAGGCGCCTGTGCGGTAGACAAACTCAGCACTGGAAAACAGATACAATTCTGAAACACATAGTGTGGCGACTGACCATAGCCCAGGGGAGGAGCTGTAGTCTGTGTGTGCCTGCGTGTTCACTCATGCAAGCGGAACAAGACATCTGTAGGTGAGAACGAATCCTTATGTAAACATTTAGAGAAATCTGACCTGTTAAGGAGCAAGGCTTTTCACAGCCTCCAATTTGAAACAAAAGCTATCTTGCTGGGCAAGGCTGCCCAGGGGCCCTACCCACAAAGCACCTGGAAAAGCAGGAGGCCTTCAGAAAGGAGGAGACCTAATCTTGAGTTGAGTGCCTTTTAAGAACTTCACAAAGCAATTTTCATGCCAAACAAATTCAAGCCCCCAATAGGAATCACTAGGTAAGAACTTCCAGGATGACGACTACGATGATGACGACGACGACGATGACGATGACGACTACTACTGCTACTACTACTACTGTCTGCCATGCATCAAAAACCAGGCCATGAGCCACAGAGAGTGAGGAGCTTACTGCTTGTGCATGTGGAAGGCCTCTAAAGCAGAGAGGAGACATTTTCTCATGCATGCAAAACACAGTAGCATGCCTTTTGACGAGCAGTGCAGGTGTTTGCAAAGTAAGATGATTACAGGTGTATCTGAGACTTTCAGCGCAAGTGACCCAGTTCGTAGAGCTTTGCGGGAAATACAGTTTCCCAAACAGCATTACGTAGAAGAGTATTAAGCTAGGACCCTGATGCTGAGCATCGGCCAAGTGAAGCACAAGGCAGAATTGTAGCAGGACAGACCAGTGCACCACTTCTTCCGGCTGGCTTGTCTGTCGACTGCTGGTTAGGGCCAGACTTAGCTGAGCTGGGCCGGTTGGTTCATGATCTGTGCTATTGGCCCACGATAGCTTTGCCATGTGTGACTTCCCATCTCTCACCATCCAGCACAGACATTATGGAAACGGCTGGTGCTTCCCAAGCCTCTTAGTCCTTCAGACTTGTTCCTGTCCCGCAGACTAAACTGAGTCCCAGCTCAAACCCAGGGTCCAAATGTGAGGACTCTTAAACATGGTTGTGGGAGCAGGATCAAGGATGGGGAGGGTATCAAGTGATGAATCCCAGGAAATCAGACTCTGGAGACCAGCATCAGGGTGCAGATCTGAGTTTATTGCCCAGTGATTAAGCTTAAATACAGTGCTTGAGCCAATCCCAATCCCCTAAATCCCCGCCCAACCATATCTCACCACATCGGCACCGTTCTTCAATGAGAGCCCTGCCTCATGAGGTAACGCAGAAGGAGCAGGGGAGCATCATCACCTGCGAGGACTTCCGTAAAGATGGGGGAAGCGGCCACCCTGGCCTTGACTCCCTTTATGCTGTCTCACTGGTGTTCCAGGTGCCATCTCAGAGCCAAGGCCTTCTTGATGGCAGACCAGGACTTTGGAGCAGTCGCAGCAGCAGCAGCCTGTGGCACCTTGGTCCTCATCCCATTTTCTCCTTCACAAGGTTGCCTTCCACACACATCTCCACACGCGGTTCCCGTAAGTGACGGCCACCAAGAGAATGCGTAGTCATTCAGACACTGCACAATGTGTGTTGCTAAGACTGACTTCTAACTTTCTCCCAGTTCAACCAAAGCTATTTCTGGGTCTTTCGGGAGTATCACTCATGCCCTCACGAGCCAGAGTCAGGTGGATCTGGACAAACTGTTCCCTCTGCACTCGGCAGCAGCATTTCACAGTAACTAACTCTCCAAGGAAGAAATCCAGACCCCGGTGTGTGGCCCTGAGCTGTCCAGTTTCATCCCACACTCGTCCACCGTCCGAGTTCGACGTGCAGGTCTCCTGTCTGACGGTCAGCAGCTTAGCTCGTCTTTAGATAGGAAAATCTGAGCATATTCTCCCAGCAGGTGGGCTGAGACAGTTTTAGCCGGACACTTAGCATCGGGAGAAGGAGCTGCGTTCTTGCCCAAATGTGGCGGCAGTGAAGTACCACCCAGAAAGCCAAGGAAAAGTAACTGACAGTCATCTGATATGATACTGGGGGCGGAGCAGGGGGTAAGGGCCGGAGAGGAAAGCTGTCTGAGAGCACCCCTGCAATAGACTGGGATGGCGAAGCTGCCTCAGCAGTCAGGGGGAGGAGTGGCCAGAGCCCCCGCTCTGAGAGACTTGGGGAGAGAAGTCAAGGATGTGGTGGGTGGAAAATGAGGGCAGGCTGCGACTGCAGGAGAAGGGTCAGAGGTCACAGTGATGGCTGAAGAGCAGGGGCCACCAATGGCCTTTGAAGACGAGATGGCAGAGAGGAGCATGTGTATTAGTGCTGTCCCCGTTGACAGAGTATTTGATTGATCAACATTTAAAAGATTAAGCTCACAGGTTCCGAGGTCTCAGTCCGTGGCTGGCCAACTCTGGTTCTGGAGGCCAGGGAAAGCGGGTGGTGACATCACAGCAGGAGGCATGAAATAAAGCAAAGCTACTTACCCCGGGTCATCCAGGAAGCAAAGAGATCTGAAGGGATCCTGTTCTTTTGTGCTCGCCCAGGCTGGGTAAGTGCCACTGGCCAAAGCCCAAAAGGTCCGTCACTTCCCAGCAGTGCCCTCGGCTGGGGGCCAAGCTCTAACACACAGGACTTTGACAGACCACACTAGTGGCTAAGGGTTGCAAGGCCCCCGGAGACTACCTCCTCCTCATCTCCATTCACCACAGTCTCTCCTGCTGTGCACACTCAGATGCAGTACAGTCACTGAAGTTCCCATGGCGCTTGATTCCACCATGTCACAGATGGAAACCCAAGCACAGAGACTCCGGCAGGGGCTCTGGACCAGCTAAGCCTGAAGAGCTAGAGCTGGTGCTCCTGGAGGTGAGAGATGGGGCTGGTGTCAAGTCCTGAGGGAAGCACACAGCCAGAAGCATCCTGGAGATATTCCCAGGATTAGCCACACCCATCTTGGAATGATTGCCAGGTGTAACCAAACACCCCTGCTCCCTTTACCGTGTAGATTTTGGGCCCTGCACAGGGCTAAGCACTCTGCTCCGCCCAGTGGTGATGGCACGCTGAGTTGAATTGCTCCTGGGTCATATTCTGTTAGAAACAGCCTTGACTTTCTCGGGCACCACCCTGCTTTCTTCTAGATAAACACAGGTCTGCCAGCTCTTGGGACCACGGGGAAATCTATTCAGCGACACGTACCCCATGGCTCCCAGAAGATATTGACAACCAAAGTGCAAGCAATCGCAACCAAGGGACCAGAAGCCCTGTCACGGCCACGCCCATCACTGCCACCTTGCTCTCGGTCACACACTTCAACTTCATACTTTGGCCAGTGAGAAGCAATGCCAGTAGTCTAGATGCAGAGCCGTAGACTTACCTGGATCCACTCTGCACCAGGCACGCCAGGAAATGACAGCTTACAACACCGGGCACTTCCTCCGGCGTCAGACTGGCCACTCAGGCCACAGATAGCTGCTACCATGCAGCTCTGGGTTCTTCCTCAGTCTCCCCTCTTCCCCTAGGACCTAGGGTTTGGTAGTTTAACTTCCACTGTAAAGACTTTTGCAGAATACGTGCTTCTAAAATGCACGCTCCTCTCAATCTCATGTGACTCTGACTTTAACAAGATACCCCGTGCTCAGCTTTTAAAGGTTTATTTTGGCTCACAGTCTTGGGGTGACATTTCCTAAGGAAGGGCTTCGGACCTGGGGCAGAACATAACAAGAAGCCTATGGTAGTATAAGCTGTTCACCAAACAACAGACACAAAAGAGAGAAAAGAAGAAACCTATAAGCCCTCTGATAGGTACAACCCAATGACCCAAAACCTCCTACAAGGGTCCCTTTTTAAAGTTTCAACCCTCTTCAAACAGTGACACAAGCTAGAGCAAGACCTTCAACACCAGGGCCTTGGGTGGGAGGCATTCTGGATCTAACTCAGCCACTCCAAACTTGATGCCCTTACACAAGAGCCCCATCAGGTGACTTCATAGCTGTTAACCAACAAAGAAGCAGGCTCCAGAGTCAGTCAGGGGAGGCAATACAACATCCATCTTTTGATGATTCCTTGGGAGACAATTCAGATAGGGTGGAGAACCTCTTATGGGTTAGTTGTCAACACCAACTCCAGCAGCTTCTGCTGCGATACAGAGCTCCCTTCACAGTCCCAAGGCTGCAGATACTTGCTCCCTGCAGAGAAGCAGCTGCTCTTCCCCCACAAGACGGTCATGCCTGGGCCTGGAGCTGCACTTTGAGCTGAGGAGATTGGGGAAGAGAAAGCATCCCAAGTTGGGATGGCTGTCAGCCTACCCTTCCCAAAGTCCAGCTTCATCAAGATGGACAAGGTTAATACTGAGCCTAGGAAGCAAGGCCATTTTGGATGGTATGAGAGAGATCTTCCCAAAGAAGCCAGTCAGGAGGGCTGGCCATCAGCATGGCTATAGCCACCTATACACTGCCACAGACCAGTTCCCACCCCACTGTCTCTTGAGGGAAAGGCCTATTCGGCTCCACACGAGTGCTGGAATTTCATTTCAGAAAGGCCCGTCTTTCCTGCTGCAAAACACGATGTTCTAAGGGGCTAACATCATGGTCCGCAGACCATGGACTTTCAAACCATGAATCACCACTGAGGTGATTCACTCCCCATATTAGGCCAGATACACCACATAGTAAATTACACTTTATTTCATTTACAGAGGGGCCTTGTGGCAACAAGGTGACATAGGGCAAACAGTACTCAGGTGGAGCACCTGGAAAGGCTGTGGAAGCACCTGGAAAGGCTGTGGAAGCACACAGACAAGCTAGGCGCAGCTGCCAGTGAGCAGGTCCCGGGGCCGGGAGAGGCGGGCAGGCAGGCAGGAAGGCACAGGCTTGAAGAAGCTTCTCTCTGCTTCCCTTCAGGTTGGGACCAACTCCCCGTCACTCACAAGGTCACATGTGCTCTGGACACTCAAGCCCCCCTCAACAGCCAACAGCAGGTGTGTGGACAGTGAGGTCGCCAGTGAGGCCTACCCTCTCTTTGTTCTGCAGCCTGGAGAATTAAAAAATCACACCCCCTCCAGGGCCTGCTAGATGATAATCCACCGATGCCGGCCACACTCTGCCCACGCCCACATCTGCACTGTCCCAGGTGGCGGTTCCATCCCCTCCCCAGCTCTGCAGTGCCCGTGGTGAACCGCAGATCCTAAGCGTGACCGTGGTGTCTGGGTGCCACTTCCAGGCTGGTGCTTGGAAGCTGGTGCTGGGTGCCAGGATCAGCAGGAGCCCCGCAGCCAGGAGCTACAGCAGCTTGACGTAATTCTGTGGAATCAGCCCTCGCTTGCCGTTCAGGGTCCCTTCCAGCCAGCCGGGTTCCCTTGAGGTCTGAACTGAAAAAGAAAAGACCACATTTACATGCCTGCTCCCGGTGCTTGTCCCTGACACCGTGCCGCACGGTTTCTCGTAGGCTTCATGGAGCAGCTGTGGAAGACAGTTACTCCAGGACCAAACACCAAAGCTGCCACGAGGGTCCCCGCCCAGTCCTGGTCATCACTAGGCCTCCCTATCTACTCCCTGTTGCCAACCTTGCTCCTAACTCACTATGTACTGAGCTGCTCAGGAAACTCTCTAGGAAACAGAGCAGAGCACACCTTCCCCCATTCAAGTTCAAACCAAGCTTAGTGGTGCAGTGCACGGGGCCTCTCCTACCACCCCTGCAGTCCCTCCTGGGCCACCAGCGGGTGCCAGAATCAGCTGGGAACTCCCACTGGGACTCCCGGCCTCGTGCGTGCGTGCGTGCAGTGGTTCCCTTGCTGCCTAGAATGCCCTTCCACTTCTTCACTAGGTAACTCTTCTGCTTCAGAGCCCTCTGAAGGAAGATCTGCTTCGACCTACCAGCCATTACAGGAGTCAGGCACACACTGATCCCTCTGCCGTACTGGTCAGGGAGCTCTGCAGGCAGGCCTGAGCCTTATCTACCTGAGCGCACTAGAGCTACCAGTACACACTTGTCACAGTCACATGACAAGGCCCAGAATGGACAGCAAAGGATCCAGGGCTCAAGCTGGCAAACTAGCATTTTGATATCAAATACCGGAGGATTTATGGGACCCCAGCTGAAACACAAATTATGGCCAGGGTAGTAGCCACACACCTGGGGATGGGGGTGGTGCTCCTCTACAGAACAACCCAGAACCCAGCTGTGAAATGCAGCTCTGGATCATAGCCAAAAGGAATTACTTTATCCTAGAAGCTGAGCGCAGGCGCACACGCACACCTCTCGTGAAGCACTGTGTCCTTCCTCGTGTGCTGAGCTCTGTTCTTGCTTTCTGACTGCCAATGCGATGAGCAATCCTTGACCCACTCGTGGTTGGAGAACCCTCATTCTAACTTCTCAATGAGGGGACCATTTGTTTCCTCCCCTGAGAGAATTGCTGTGAATTCCGCTTTCTCTATCACCATGCCTTCTGATAACTGCCTTCCATCCGCCAAGAAGCTTTAGGGTTCCCGGTTGCTCCCTAGGTCCTAAGTCACTTCAACCACGTCTGGGCAGCACAGGCTCACACTTCGGTTAGTGGCTCTGTCTCCATCCAGACCAGATGAGGGACCTCACGAGGCCTCCACATTCCATGCGTGCCTACGAGACCACAACTCAAAGTGCAGGACAAACATAAGAGAACTTGTATTCCCTGGCACCTAGCCCAGAGTCTCACACATGATCACTTGTACAATACATGAGCAAACACACTTAAGGTGTGCTTTCACGGTGACCCAGCAGGCAATTTGATGTCTTCATCCTCACGATGACCTTGACCCTGACCTTGTTACTAAGAGCACTATTTTTTTTTAAATTAATTTATTATATGTAAGTACACTGTAGCTGTCTTCAGATACTTTGTCTTCTCTCTCTGGCCTTGCTTGTTCTGGCCCAAAGATTTATTTATTTATTTATTATATGTAAGTACACTGTAGCTGTCGTCAGACACCCCAGAGAGGGCATCAGATTTTATTACGGATGGTTGTGAGCCACCGTGTGGTTGCTGGGATTTGAACTCAGGACCTTCAGAAGAGCAGTCTTAACCAGTGAGCCATCTCTCCAGCCCAAGAACACTATTCTTAAAGGTTTCATCCATATACTGTACTGGCCGAAGCAACCAATGAATGGGGAAAGGACTGGATTCAATGGCGAAGCTGCTCCTAGGACGTGCCACCGGCAGCGTGTGGTGTCCTGGGAGAGAGAGTAAACTCAGGCTGAGGCCCCACCTCTCACCGAGGCTCACCTCTGACGCCTTCAGAGAGAGCTGTTCAACTTTCATGCCTTTACCACCTCAGGGCCAGGCCGGCGTTGGCAGGGACCACACCGCAGCTGCTCTGTCAGACAGAAGGAGCTGGAAGAAGGCAGCTGTGCTTCCATTTTGGAGGCAGGAGACACAGTGGCTCTATCTCCTGTCACTCACTAAGGGCGCGCTTCTGTATGTAAGCTTCCTGGTGACCTTGATCTTCCTATCTAAGGATCTGGATGTTTCCTCTAATGGACTCACTCATTTGTCCCGATGGCACTGGCCTGTTTCACTTAGGATATCCTCGGGTGCAATCACAACCACTGCTCAGCCATTCTGGAGACGGTTTGCTTACACTCCAATCTAAGTTCACACCACACTTTGTCAGTCCGCTTACTGCTGATGGCCGCGTGGTTGTTTCCATCTTTGGGCTATGTATGAGTTCTGTTACTGCTATCAATGCAGGAATGTGGATACTGGAACCCCTGCCTCTCTGCCTCTAAGTGTGAACTCCAACTGGACTACTGGGTCTCACAGGACGCCATTACTCAATTTCTGAGCAGCCTCAGTATTGTCCTCTAGAGCTGTCCCATTCCTGTTCCTAAGAGGCCCCATTTCTCCACAGTTTCACCAATGCTTAGCTCCCTCCTCCCCTCCAGCGCTGGAACGGTGTCAAACGCTATGCTCCGTGCTTTACCATGCTGTCCCACTATTTACCATCCAGCCACAACAGTGACTGTGGAACCAGTAACGTCTCTGCAAAGCTGCATCCACAGCAGCATCGAGTCTTGGGCCGCTGCTTTCTACACAGAGTGTAAACTATCCAGTCATGACAGATGGCTTTGGCACGAGAGATCACAAGGAGCTCAGCTTCAGTTCTGAAAGCACAACATGGGCCCCATGCAAGATGTGTCTGAGGATCTCACTGCCTCCCACCTGACCTTCCCGAGCCCCCAGAGAGACCAGAAACGTCCCATTTCCCAGACTCCTTCCCCAGCTTAATTAAAACACGCTGGTCCCACAAGTCTGTGTCAGTTTGCTTATTCCTGAGATGGCCAGCATCACACTGCCATCTTTCCAGCCTTGTGAGGTTCCTACGTTCGGAATACAACTGGGTGATGCTATCTCCACACCATCAACCTCCCAGGGGATGCCAAAGAGCATTTCAAGAATTATTCTACATACCCTTTAATCGAACCTTTAATATTCAATCCCTAGAGGATTTTAAGGCTTGATCTGGTCCATAGCCATTGCACAAACAGTAGCAATATTGCCACTATTCGTGGACACCAACCAATACACCTGGCCACATGGGGCCTCTTGCCTCAGCACCAAGGGTGAGCCAGCTGCTGCAAACCCTGTGCTCACGGGCCCTGTGTCCTGTGGGGAGACCCAGGGAAGCCCACACTTCATACCTGACTAGCAGATCTACCAACAAAATGTATTTCTGGGATTCCTAAGCCCCAGAGAAAGGGGGAGATTTCCTCCAGCTTTGAGAGGAGAGCACACAGGACAAACCCTGTGGAAGATGACGGTAGCAGCTCCCAGACCTACAGAACTACATCCTTAGCCAAGAACTGGAATTCATAGCCCAAGTCCATGACCTTATAGTAAGAAGAGAAAGAGCAGGCTGGAGATGGCTCAGCAGTTAAGAGCACTGACTGCTTTTCCAGAGGTTCTGAGTGCAATTCCCGGCAACCACACGGTGGCTCACAACCATCTGTAATGGGATCTGATGCCCTCTTCTGGTGTGTCTGAGGACAGCAACAGTGTGCTCATATGCATAAATAAATAATAATTCTTGTAACAAAAGGAAGGACGGAAGGAAGGGAGAAAGTGAGGAAGGAAGGAAAGGAGGGAGGGAGGAGGGAAGGGAGAGAGGGAGGGAGGGAGGGAGGGAGGGAGAGAGGGAGGGAGGGAGGGAGGAAGGGAAGAAGGGAAGAAGGAAGGAAGGGAGGGAGGGAGGGAGGGAGGAAGGAAGGAAGGAAGGGGGGAGGAAGGGAGGGAGGGAGGGATGGAGGGAGGGAAGAAGGAAGGGAGGAAGGGAGGAGGGAGGGAGGGAGGGAAGAAGGGAAGAAGGGAGGGAAGGAGGAAGAAAAGAAAGTGAGTAAGCAGAGTGTCACAGTGTGGCACATTTTCTAAAGGCCCCTTTCCCTTCCATTTGCTTGTCTGAGATTCCTGTTTGTGATTATTCCAAAGCCCTAACTAAGAGCAGTGAAGGCCTGGGGTCATTTCAGGCCACTGGCTGCAATAAACTGGTTTCTGTCCTTGTCTACATTATGAAAATGAATCACACCGAAGGATCCCTGTTCTTGCTAGAAGATTCCAAGCTATTGCATGAGCGCAAGAAAACAGCCTTGGGTCTCGGGGGCGTTAATGTCGGCGGCGGTCTACAGCAAGAGTGTTCCGTGGAGACATCCTGCAGAGTGAGCTATAAAGAGTAGCTCCACTGCCGGGCTCCACAGGTCCTAGGACCTGCCAACTGCTTCATTTCGTGCTGGCTGTCAGAGGGGAAGACCCCATCCCCATTTGAGGAAGGGCTTTAGTAGCATATTCTGATTAATACCTGTTTTTCACAAGTTGGGAGAACAGCTCTGCACTGAAGATCAAAGTGTGTACAGTAAGGAAAGAATGCACCTGCATTAACACTCCAGTTTACTGGGTTCCTTAAGGCCTGTCCCTAGGAAACAGCAGTCTGAAAACTTCCCACTCAACTCATGGACACAATGAGATACTTGGGGAGGCTCACAGAAAATGAGACATCCACACCCTGGGGACAGAGGGAGGGAGGGAGGGACGGAGGGAAGGAGGGAGGGAGGGAGGAAGGGTCGGCATACCAAGCAGATGTTTTTGGAATACACAGTCTTGGGGAAGGGGCTGAGAGGCACTACTGAGATACCCTGGGTGTTCCAGCCAGCATGCCAGACAGAGCATCGTGCCCAAGGGATATATAACCTGGCTAATGCAACCTTAGCTGCAGCATACCGTGAGGGGCCCTGTATGGCAGGGCGGCCAGCAACGTGTCTCCCAAGTGTTAAGAGTATTCAAAGCTCAGTCTTCTGAAGCCCCCCAGTATCACGCTAATACATCCTTGCAGACTAGGATGGAAAACCTGGTGCACAGATCACTTACAGTTTCCAGAGAAAGTCAAAGGCAAGGCACTGTGAACCTGCTTTAGTCCGTGTGTGTGTGTGTGTGTGTGTGTGTGTGTGTCCCTGTCCGTCTGTCCATCTATGAGTATACACATATTTTACGACTCTTTTTAAAGGAAGATTCCTAAAAGTCATCAAAGGACTCTGGCAGTGGAGAACTTGGGCCTCTTGGCTTGGCTATCTTCTGACCTTTCTTCTGCCTCTCATCCAGCATTGGTTTAGGGAGGCACAGGTGTCATGGTTGTGTGCCTATGTCTACCAAGTGTGGTTCTCGTTGCCTAAGTCCTCCCCGTGACAACTGTAGACACATTTGACCCAGTTTTGACCAAAGGCAGTTAAACTCAGAAGTAAGTTCTAGAAAAGTTTTCTCATAAAAGAAATACAAAGAGAAGACATCTCCTTAGGTAGAGTTATGTCTAGCCTGGAACTGGGGCCACTTCTCACCGCCAAGAACACTAGGGCAAGACTCAAGTCTCCAGCCAAGAATGTTCACCAAACATGGTAACCTTTGGTCTAGATGACATCTAAAGCAACCTGAATACCCACTATGGTCTTACTGCGTCTATGTCACAGTCCTGGGCTTCCTTACAGGATCACCGGAGTTCCCTGTCTCAGACATTACAATGCAAGGAATCACACATATTAAGTCACATAATATAAGAATTCATCACAATTTCAGTGCTACAATGTCCCTTCCAACATGTGCTGTTCCAACACATGACAGGGTGGCTGTGTGGACACAGCCTTCTGATAAAACTGTATGTGCATATGTCATAGTGATATGTTGGAAAATCTTGCTTCTGCTCCAACACGGAAATTTCTCCACAAAGCCCACCCTTGTGTAAGAGCAGCTGCTGCTGCCTTGTCTGCTGCTATCCGGCTCCAGGAGCACGCACTGCATACAGAGTCTATGCGAAAGCAAACAACGTGCTTGCTATTTAACAACCCTCAGCAAACCTGTGCTCCTGACTACCACATGCACTGTGGTGATACGTTCCACAGAAGCCAAAAGTTCTGGCTAATCAGCCATTCCATTCCAGCATCCAAGGTTTCCCCTGCTTCCTAGGAACTCTTTTGGGGAGCTCCACCCACACTCCACATCACCGTTTCCACAGCAACTCATGAATTTCATAATGAGTGTGACTAGGGAGGAAAGAAATCAAGAGCACGGGAGGAAAATATATTCACTGAACCAGAGGAGAAATTTGTGAAATATTAAAACAGGCATAGCTCCTAAATGTCTGTGTATGAATATTAAACATTCAACTATAATCCACACCCTTATTTAAAATGCAAACTCTATAAAGATTCGCACACTGTTCCAGTTGGCAGAAAAGCACAGAGCACAGGGATGGGGCAGAGAGGGAAGTCAGAGCCTTCTAAATTCTACAGATGCGCTGCTGATAACATGAAGCATCGAAGAGCTTGGTGAGGGGTGGTGGAAGTCAGGGAGAGCCAAGGGTGCACATCAGAAGGATGCAGGTCAGGAATGACCTGAAGGAAGACCTGCATGGCATGAAGGGATGGCCACAGCCCAGAAGAAAAGAGAAACACTGTTTCCACCAACACACAGCTCCTGGACCTCAGCTCTACAGCCAAATAAGCCATCTATATAAGCCGGTGTCAAAACTACGCCACAACTAGTGGCTGGCACTCCGTGTGCAGACAATAGGGAAGATATGATGTCTTCACCACAGAGCTCTAGACAGTACTTACCATCCTCAAAAATGGCTCCTATTTCAAACGACAATTCCGAGCTGTGTTCTGCCTCACATGGATACACCGCCCGAGCCTTGCGATTGATAACGCTGTGGAAAGAACACAGAAGGCTTGAAGGAAAAGCTAAAAGACAGAAGCTTCACAGCGCCCCCCCCCCCTCACTTCCCAGTCCCATTTTACACGCTGACAGTGGGGCAACACCTTCTGAAGAGGAAGTGACAGGGACAAGAACATCAGGCAGTCACAGAACTTGGCTTTCAAGTAAATGATGGGTTTCCAAAGCAAACTTTTCCTTAGGGAGCCTTCCTGGGAAGCTGTCCATGAGCCCCTTCACCAGACTTTCCTCACCGCCAGGTGGAATGTCCCTTCCCACTGCTCAGCATTGTGGGATAGACAAGGCTGTTTAGTGAGTACTTCAGCTGCTCATTCCTAAACAGAGGGGAGGGAGTTTCCCGGGGAGCCCATATATGATGCCTGCAGTTCCCACAGCACTCTGGAAGAGGCTGCCATGCCTTCTTTGTCCTCTTTATATAGACCTTTCTGTCCCCATGAAAGGCACACGAGGCCAGGCTTCTCCTAACTAGTGAGAACGTGTTCAGAGCCCTCCTGAGAGAGGCACACAATAGGGAATGATAGAAACTGTGCTGGTTGGTTTAGTGTGTCAACGTGACATAAGCCAGAGTTATCACAGGCAAAGAAGTCTCCCTTGAGGAAATGCCTCCATGAGATCTGGCTATAAGGCATTTTCTCAATTAGTGATGAGGGGCAGGGCCTGGAGGGCCTAGCCCATTGTGGGTGGTGCCATCCCTGGGTTGGTAGTCTTGAATTCAATAAAAAAGCACGCTGAGCAAGCCAGGGAAGCCAGCCAGTAAGCAGCATTCCTCCATGGCCTCTGCATCAGCTCCTGACCATGTATGAGTTCCTGTCCTGACTTCCTTTGGTGACGAACAGCAATGTGGAAGTGTAAGCTGAATAAACCCTTTCCTTCCCAACTTGCTTCTTGGGCATGACGTTTGTGCAGGAACAGAAACCCTGACTAAGACTTCAGAAGGCATACTTGCATAGATCTAAGCCAAGGAAGAAAGAAAGGTCACATCTTCCTGGAGACAAGGAAGTCCCTGATGGTAAGAATTATGTCAGCCAAGGCCCAGGGTGACTGACTTGCTCCGCTATGTTCAACAAACTGGTCATAAGACGTCTACGGAAGTTACCACGGCCAGCATCCACTCTGCCTTCCTTTACAGTGAAAAATGTGCTTTACATTTGCATATAAAAAGTTCTTCCAAAGTATCTAATTTCATAAATGGATAGAGACCAGGAAAGAAAAGCAGATTCCAACAAAGCTCATCTACTACAAATGCGTCTCAAGGACTTCCAACTATCACAGCCATGAGGTTCCACATCTACAGATCTAACCAGCCACTGAGTCAAAGTATTTTTTTTTTAAAGTCATCTGTATTGTGCAATGCATTCAGATTTTCTTCTCATGACTTTCCTGAACAATACAGCACAGGTTTACACAGCATGTACATTTTTAGGCATTAAAATTTACCTACATGATTTCAAATACACAGGAGGAGGGGTGTAGGGCATATGTAAAACCAAGCCCGACAACACCCAGGAGTGACCACACTTGCTTCTGAGATGAGGCACAGCCCTGATACAAACTTGGCTGTCACTGCCAAGGGATACAGGGCAAGCATTTCCTAAGAGGGATGTCACGGCCCTGTGTGCCGCCACCTTGTCCCACATCACATCCCTAAGCACATACCACTCGGGCAGCTTGTCTACAATGGAGGCAGCAGGAGAGAGGGGGAACGGTGACATCCTGGGGGAAGGAGGTGTCCCAGCTGGGTTGGAGCTTGGTGTGGTTGGAGACTGCATATTTAGCCACTGCACCATGGATGGCCGGGTCTGGCTTGGCCTAAGGACACATTTAAAAGACAGGATTAATACCATGAAACTTGTACCAACAATTACACAATGGCCGAAGGTCAAATGGTCAGGACACCAGTGCCATGATTCTTCAAACCACTGGTGTAGAGTTCTCGCTGTACCTTCCCAGGACTATACCCTGAGCCGCTGCAGAAGCAGCTTCATCTCACACTAGAGACACTTTACTGAACTTCTCCATGCTTGTGGGGAAGTTGACCTTGTCTAAACTACCACCATTATCAATGTTTTGGCTGTTTTGTTTTGTTTTTTTGTCAACTTTTCCTGACTCCAGCTTCCTGCTTTGAGTTCCTGCCCTGACTCCCCCTTCCACACTGGGCTACAACTGAAAAATGAAATAAAACCCTTTCCTCCCAAAGTCACCTTATGGTTGTGGTGTTTTATCACAGCAATAGAAACCTACTGGAAGCAATTGGTTCACTAGCTAGAAAAGCTAATTCCCCAAGTAGTGCCATGGGTTTCTGAGAAGCAGGTGATCCTTGGTTGAGAACTAGGTTAGTTTGGATAAACTGAGACTGACTACATACATCTAACATACTTAGAAGCACAGAGTGCACACATGACATCACACTGCGGCTGCACAGCTTTGAGTGAGAACAGCACCATCTATGACCAACGCAAGAGAAGATGAAAACTCAGAACTTGTTTCTATGGAATGCACGTTGAATTCACAGTTTCCTAAGCTAAAAACCCGAAGTGTGATGGGCAGCTGCCTTTACTCACTTCTTCTACTTAGAAAATCGCACAAGCCTAAAGACTGAGAACGTGACCTGCAGCTGGCAGAGACCAAGCACGTAGCACTTCAAGGCAGAAAGGTCCTTCACCTGGCATTTACATGTGGGAACTTAGAAAACTTTGCTACAGACAATCAAGATTTCTATAGAAAGAACAAAAGACTAGAGTTTAAAGGACATATCAATGAATCACAAACAATTTTGGCATTTGTGTCATTCCTTAGAATTTTTTTTCTTTCTTTTCTTGCTTTTTTACTTTATTTTTTATTCAATATTTGCCTTATTTACATTTCAAAAGTTATCCCCTTTCCTCATCACCCCTCCAAAAACACCCTATCCCATTCCCCTCCCCCTGCTTACCCTCCCCCCCTTTCCTGACCTGGCATTCCCCTACACTCAGGCATTGAGCCTTCATAGGACCAATGGCCTCTCCTCCCATTGGTGTCTGAAAAGGCCATCCTCCACTACATTTGTAGCTGGAGCCACGGGTCCCTCCATGTGTACTCTTGGTTGGTGGTTTAGTCCCGGGGGTACTGGCTGGTACATATTATTGTTCCTCCTATAGGGCTGCAAACCTCTTCAGCATTTTTGGGTCCTTTCTCTAGCTCCTCCATTGGGGACCCTATGCTCAGTCCATTGGCTGGCTGTGAGCCATGGGTATTTTGATTCCCCTTCTAATAAGGACCAAAGTATCCATGCTTTGGTCTTCCTTCTTCTTGAGCTTCATGTGGTCTGTGAATTGTATCTTGGGTATTCCAAGATTTGGGGCTAACATCCACATATCTGTGAGTGCATACCCTGTGTATGCTTTTGTGATTGGGTTAACTCACTCAGGATGATATTTTCTAGTTCCACCCATTTGCCTAAGAATTTCATGAATTCTTTGTTTTTAATAGCTGAGTAGTACTCTACTATGTAAATATACCACATTTTTTATATCCATTCCTCTGAAGAACATCTGGATTCTTTCCAGATTCTGGCTATTATAAATAAAACTGCTTAAAGGATATCTTTCCATTCATTCAATTCGGCTACTCTAGTGGTACAGTTGGTTAGCAGCACACGGAACTCACAGATAGGATTGTTTTCAGAGATTGAGCCTCCCTTGAGTTCCAGAGATAAAGCCCTTTTATCATGATGAATCATCCTCTTTACTATCTCAGGGAAATCAAATTGACAGTATTTTTTTTATGTAAAACCACGAAGTTGACCCTCTCAAGAGCCTGCCCTATAAATATTACAATGTACAATAGTAGGGCCTTCCCCTTTCCTGCCTACATACAGGACTGGATTTTAACCCCGACAATGTATTTTCTCTAGAAAAATTTCCTGGAATCTGGAGAGATGGTTCAATGGTTAAGAACCTCCACATAAAACCAGACACACTGAAACTAACAGAAAAGAAACTGGGGAAGACCCTTGAGGACATTCCTTTGAATTCAAAATGTAAAGAAATGGCCCAGTGGGTAAGAGGATTGGCTGTTCTTCCAGGGGACCTGAATACAATTCCCAGTGTCTACAGAGTGGCTCACAGTTGCCTGTCACTCCATATCCCAAGGATTGGATACTCTTCTCTAGCTTCCCTAGGCACACATGTAGTACACAGACATAGGTGCAGGCAAAACACCCAAACATGTAAAAAAATAAAAATAAACAAAACCTCAAAAAATATTGAAGAGGTGAGTGACTGGCCTCTTGGTAGGGGCTTATCCCGGGACACACCCTCAATCACTATGGCGAACCCCACCGACCAAGAGCAGTGGCGGACGAAAGGGTTTGTTCCCGAGGTCTGTCAGGGCAGGACCTCAAGCAGGTGCTGAGGCCAAAGCCATGGAGGAATGCTGCTTCCTGGCTTGCTTGCCACAGCCCACTCACCTTGCTTTGGTCCAGCCCAGGACCACTTGCCCAGTGGCAGCACAGCCCGCAGTAGGCCAGTCCCTCCCACATCAATTGCTAACCAAGACATGGTCTGCATGGACTTGCCCTGGATCAGTCTGCTGGAGACGGGCATTTTCTCACTCGAGGTCTCTTCTTCCCAGGTAGCGTTAGCTTATATCAATTAATAACAAACGAATCAGTGCAGACCCCTGAGCATATAACCATCAGTGTGGGCTTTGCACCAAGTACTTCAGATCTAGAGCCTTGCGGCTGTGGTATACAAACTTTCCTCTTTCCTTTTCTTCTTCTGATATAGGGTCTCATTATGGAACCCTGACTGGCTTAGAAATTAGAGATTTGGTACCCTCTGCATCCCAAGTATTGGAGTTAAAATCTTGTGCCACTGAGTCTAGTTACAACCAACCAACCAACCAACCAACCAACCAACCAAACAAACAAACAAACGGAAAAGAATGTCAACATTCAGAAAGCACATTTCCTGTCTGTCTACCTTCTTGTTTTCCTCATGGTGCTGGGTTGGAACCCTGAGCCTTGCACATGCTCAGGAAGTACTGGGCCACTATTCACCTCTCCCCCACACATAAAGCAGACAGGCAGGCAGGCAGGCAGGCAGACAGACAGACAGACAGATGCACGGACAGACACACACAGAGTCCCTTTACCTCAGGTGTTTCGGGCGCACACATGCTTATACTGACAGTGCTCTTCCTCAGAACCCCACCCTCAGCTCAGACCAGCCCGGCCCCGGTGAACAGTTTCCCTCCATCCACATCCTGAGCACGGCCTTAAGCTCTTTTAGAACAGAACTCGTGCCCACTTCCCTTCAACCCAGCTTCCGGGAGAGCCCTCTGTCAACTCTTCCCCCTTCACCAGCAGAAGGGCCCTTTCTGCTCTATACCACACACATGGTCTCCCAGCTCTTTGTCCCAGGCAGTCATACCAGCGAGCAGCTGTCTGGTACCCACCCCTCCCTGGTCTGGGCCGTGCTCTGTTCCTCATAACTCTGCTTTCCTGCCAGGTAGAACCCAGGACTACAAAGCCTGCCCCCAGCATCTGTGCAATCCACGAGATGCTATAAACCAAATGGACTTCAGACACCATGTGCAAGATACGCTCCATCACTGCCCTGACAGGTGCTTAATAACTGTGCCACTAAAAATAGTATTCTTAAAAGAACTTATTTACAAAACTTCTATGTGGCCACTCTGGGAGTCCAAAACCCTGCTTCACTCTGAGCCAAGAAGCATAAATCTTAGTGACCTGGAACACCTAGCTACAAAATACACTAAAGTCTTTACAAGAAAATGAATCTCTAATGGTGTCTTACTAATCGGGAAGGGAGAGGGGTGGACAGTAAGGCTCTCACAGAGAATCTAAGGCCACAGACCCCACCAGCTGTCATTTAATCTCATGGCGATTATTCAAGGTGCCTGGAGATCCTGACAGGGGTGGCTGAGGATGAGGTGCTGCACCACGCCCCTCACGTCTGCCGAGACAGAGGGAGTGAATGGATTAAAGGACGGACAGGCATCCTTCACCAGACCAACAGGGAGGACAGCTTCAGTGAAGACAAACTGTGGCTGCGAGGGCGGGCGCTCTAAAGATGAAGGCCCTAAATCGCACCGCTGTTATCCACATAACCCCACACCTTTGGTTTTGTGTTTTCCTTTTGTCTCTGTGCTTGTGAAAGAGAAAATAGCCCTCCCCTCTGGAAAAGTGACGGAGCTACTGGAAGAACAGACAGAAGGTATCTACGCCCGTTCCTTAGCACTGTTTGCTGTAGCTTGTCCCAAATCTGGAACTCGCTGAGTGATCTCTGCTCTGGGTCAGGTTCTCAAAGGTGCCGTTTTCTGTCTTCCTGTACTCGTTCAACATCACTGAGCCATGCTCTCTCACGCTAGCTGGTTTACCACGAGAGTCTTTCAATCTGAGCCAACACACTCTCACTTAAATTTTCCTATCTGTGTTCTTGGCTTATTCCAGGCCCACAACACACACGCACACTGCATTAGTTACTGTTCTAGTGCTGTGAAGAGACACCATAACCAAAGCGAATTACAAAAGGAAGCATTTAATCGAGGTCTTACTAAAAGCTTCAGAGGGTAAGTCATGATCATTACGGCACGAAGCACGGCAACAGACAGGCAGGTATAAAGTTGGAGCAGCAGCTAAGAGCTCATATCTGATCTGCAAAATGGAGGCCCCAGAGAGAAAGAGACTGGACCTGGGGTGGGCTTTTGAAACCTCAAATCTACCCTCAGGGCCACGCCTCCTACAGCAAGGCCACGCCTCCTACATCAAGGCCACGCCTCCTAAGCAAGGCCACGCCTCCAAGCAAGGCCATGCCTCCTAGCCCTTCCTAAATGGCTCATTGCTTACTGATACGCGGGCCACTCTCCTGTAAATCTCCATAGGCTCTGATTTTTGTGGGTTGTTAAGCTCGTAAATAACAGTAAAATGCAAGCCTGGAAACAGTGCCCAGGAAAGATCCCAAGTCTCGTGGAGAATGGGAAACCTTGTTGAGGGGGAGATTTGCAAGGCAGAAGAAAAGCTGCGGCCCTAGCCTCTCAGAAAGAGTGAAATCAGGCATTAAAGAGGCAAATAAATCTACTCCACTCCACAGTTCACACCAGGATCCCAGGCGCAGCCTGTCATCATCTGGCTTTCTAAAGAAATGTCCTCCTAAAACCAGAGATATGATATTCATTATGTAACCATCCAGATTTTGGTTAATTACTTATTGTAGTATGGCTTAAAATTTTAATGTTTAATTCTTTCAAACACCCTACATACTTTCCCTCCAAAATAGTTGAGAAAAATAATCTCCCAGGAGGATTTCTGTTAGTCCCTTCCCGTTCTTCAAACCATCTTGAAGGGGGAGGGAAAAGACATGAAAGTGAACTGTGGGGCTGTCGGAGAATGGAGGGAGGGAGACAGGATGGAGACAGTCTGGGAGAAAGTAATGACGGGAAACATGGTTCGAGTACATCTTATATATATATAGTGGGGACTGTCTTAATAAAACTTTATTTTGCGCAATTAGCTCATCCGGAAGGAGAGCCACGAGGTTTTGCGAAGCGGAAACAGTGGCACAGCAGCAGCCCACCTGGGGCCCTGAGCCCTACGCACCTAATGATTTAGCCATTTGTGCTCTCCTCTAGTACAGCTCTGTCCGTGTAGCTGGTGGGAAAATGGGCTTGGAGACAGCAGAGACTGTGACTCTCTGGCGCAAAGAGCAGGCTTCACCCATCAAATAAGATTCCTGTTTCTAGATGACCTGGAGTCTTCTCCATGGTCCCTGTTCTAACACCCTGTGGACATGGGACAAGTACTAATGTGGCTTTGGGCTGGGACTCCTGCACTTCGGCCAGAATCCACACACCTACTACTTGGTAGGTTAATTTGATAGCATGAAAACACAACAAAACTTTAGACCCTCCACGGTTCTTAGCCATAGTATTATGGGGAAACTGTAGGAATGGTCATCATAATCGCCTTTGTGTATTTCATGGTTCACATGAGAACCCGGCTAAGAGTCTCTGGGTTAAATAATGAAAAGGACTAGTGATGTCAGAATAATTGAGCATCAGATGAATGTTCTATCGCTATCAAATGAAAAGTCCTTTCAACGTTAAACCTGGAAACTTTGCTGCCCTCTTCCCACTGCTATAGCTGAGTCTTGCCTCCTATGCTGGGTAAACACAGACCACTGACCCTATGGGGCAGTGAGCGCTTCACCACTGCATGAAGTACCCAAGTTCCACAAGTTTCTTGAAAGCAACATTGTGGTTTCTAAAGAAAACAAAACACACAACAGACAGAGCTTTTTCCCTCCTGAAAAGCAATGAAACCACATTTACCAAAACAGGGTAAACTATAGAGAGGGACTTTCCAGCTGACACACTTCCTGCAGCGTCTCCTGTGGAGGAGGGAGGAGTAAACCCGTCACCCTCCAGTGAAGGGGGCTTCTCCCTCCTCATGGGAAGGGCAAGAAACAAGGGTTTCCCTAAAAGACTTGTGGAGATTTCAAACTCAGGAGCATATTCCTGAAAATACACACAGTGAATGCCTAGGACACCATTCCGGGAGCATCTGAAGCCGCCTCAAGTGGGCGGGGCATGGTGGTGGAGTGGGGGGGGGGCAGGAAAGAGGAGGAAAATCACACACACCACACATACACACACAGAGAGAGACAGAGACAGTGACAGAGAGACAGAGACAGCGAGACAGAGAGAGACAGACAGACAGTCAGTCAGTCTTGTATGGAAGAGTGCTTGGAGAAACAGGTATGCACATCAGGCAAAGATCCTAGAGATTTTACCAGTGGCAAACAACACACAAAATGGTGCTAGCTATCAATATGTCTACTTCCAGAGCTGAACTCTGTAACGTGAAACAAATTAGCACTGCGGCCCAATGGACCTCAGCACTGAAGGCTGCGCTCCCTGCATGCTAACAGGTACTCAGGTCAGAAGAGCACAAGCACTCCCAAGTGGTGAGAAGGGGCGGCAGCCTCTGGAGTCCCCAGAAAAACCCCACAGACTTTCTTCAGCAGAGCAGATGGGTCAGCTTTGAGCACCGCTGGCGACAGAAGGCCAGTCCCAGGATGCGGGACGAGAACAATTTAAAACTCACAGCAGGGAAATGGTGTCAAGAAATGACTGCTTGATGAGAAGTGACTTCGCCCTCCACAGTCTCACATGCTTACTACATGTTATTAGAATCAAACTCAGGAATGCGTGATTCTCACAATTCCACAGTCTCACATGCTTAACTACGTGTTATTAGAATCACTCAGGAATGTGTGACTCTCACAACTTCATCTGCAAGGCCTCTGAGCAGAGGCTTGACCGCTAGTGCAATAATCTCACACTATCTGGGAAATATACAGTCTAAGTCCTGAACTGCTGCCCCAGCCAAGTGTTTGCAAATGTTAATAAAGACAAAGCGAAATATTATAGATGTATGTGGAGATTGTGAGAAATGTCTTTGTAAAATAAATGCTAGTCGCTCCTCAGTGTTCGAAAGGGGGGGAGGCACTCCAAAGCAAGAAAACTGACTCCACGTGAACTCCATTAAGGAGAAGAGTGGGGCTAGCTCAGATATCCCCGTGATGTTGCCAGAATCCATGGGGTTAAGGTAGGAGTGTTTCCTCATCTGTCAGGAAGAGTCCAAAACAGACCGCCATTCACTCTTTCATTATTTATGGCCAAAGAAGTAAGTACCCATCGGAGGCCGCCCTGGAGACACCACAGAGACGTAACACTGTTCTCCGGAAGTCGTCAGGCAGGGCTGGGGTTAGGGTCGCCATGACGGGAGCCATGGAGCAATCTACCCTGATCTACCACAGGAACAGAGAAGGAAGAGTTGAAGACCTCTCGATTATCAGGAAGGCTTCCTGGAGGACGGGAGTGAGGGGCCTTCTTCCATGTCTTCCTCATCTTTCACACCCAGGTCCTGTGAGGTATGAGCGCTAGACCCAGCGTGTCCACCACTAGCTCACTTGCTCGCTCGCTCACTCCCTCAGTCAGTCAGTCAGTCAGTCAGTCAGTCAGTCAGTCAGTCTCCACCACCTCAACATTCCGCGACCTCCTCAGAAGGTGAAGGAGATTTGCTTAAGGTCATGTCCAGGTGAGGCAACAGAAGGCGTGTCCTGAGAGGAAGACTGGCGATCAGAGCTCAGAGGACTCAGGAAGCAGACCCTGGGCTAACGGTAAGGACAGCGACAATGGATGGTCATCACACACACATGCCAAATGCATGGCGCTGTGCGATCTACAGACGGACCTAAGGCCAAGGCTGCTGCTGTGGCTGTCATTTGCTGGCCATGGGCTTGTGTGTGCCTTCAGTCCTTAAATACACACCCCTCTCTATCGGGAACACGAGAACGAGATGGAAGAGCATGGCGAATACTCCGAGAGGCTGTGCACCAGAGGCACATTACGTCCATCCATGCTGGAGTCAGCCTCGCAACCATACATCCTCAGAAAAGGAGGAAAGGGAAGCCAGTAGGCTGGACCAGTACAGTTTAAATGATGGACCAGGCGGAAGGTGCAGAGAGGAGCACGGTGAGGGAAGCGGCTGATGCCCTGGCCACTTGCTGCCCCATTTCCGGTCTAGACCACCCTTCTCATAGAGCTGTACTCTGTCACCGTTCTCACCAGAAGCCAAGGCGCATGCAGCATAAATGCTAATTCCATCTTTTAGCAAAGGTATTAGTGCTCTGTGTAAAAGGGAAGGCAAGTGGGGTGAAGATCTGGTTCTATTTTTATAACTTTTCTGTAGATATTAAACTATTTATTCCAAAATAAAACTTTAATCTTATGAAAGACACACATAGATACTTCATTACAGCCACATACTAAAATACCCAAAACACAGAATAAAAACTTATGCTTCGTTCAATGGCAAGAAAAGATGGATAAAGGTTATGCTGAGAAAATTCCCAGCATTCAGCAGACACCGCCACTGTGGTGGTAAGCATCTGCAGTGAAACAGGCTGTCAGGCAAATATTGGTTTACCACAGAGATTCATTCAACTTCTTCTAAAAAGGAACTTGAAAGCAACAGTCTTCTTACCTGACTCAACTCTGGCATTCTTGTGAAGAACAAGCAGCCACAGACATATCACAAAGGACTAAGTGTGACTGTGTTGCAATAAAACTTTATTTACAAAGCCAATAAGCCTGGGTAGGGCCTGAATCTGATCTATAAACACCTAGGGCCATCTTTGGGGCAGCTAATGCTCACTGAGTCTTTCTGAAGGAGGGTGCTGGCCAATCAAATTGAAGTCAATTGCAAAACCAGAAGCTTGCTCACCCCGTAGCAAACGTGTAGCAGAGAAGGGAGAAAGCACCCATGCCTGCAATCTTAGGGAGGAATCCACTCACATTTAGTACTCAGCTCACAGCCTGGTGGATGCCAGGCACCCCTGCGAACAAGAAAGGCCACTGCCGTCTCCTCACACGGACTCACAAGCTGCACTCCCAGAGCAAGCTCTCTTGGGCTCAGCATAAGAGAATTGTCTTAGAGTTACATCTTCGACCCAGTCTTAGAGAGTGACTCCATCTCCTTCCTTCCAAATGATTGCTGTGGAATCAGGTATGAAGGCAGACAAGCCTGCTAGCAGAACAGAAAGGAACTGAAGCTTCATTTCAGGAAATGACAGGCCATTAGAGATCTGAGGTTGTGGGCCATAGAGTCCCTGATGAGAATGCTTCCACCAGCTCAATTCCTTGTAGAAAATAGCAGCTACCTGAACATAACAGGCGGCCTGAACCTACAACCAAGCTCAGGACAAGACGCAGAAAAATGCTTTGGCCACTCATCAAGGCAACCGTGACGCCTGCCATTACCCATCATGCACCAGATAACTGGTAGATGAGTCTCTGTCATTTCGCAGGTCTTAGCCCTGTTATATCACATGACTTTTCTCGGAGACTCCCAATCATCAAGGCTAGGCTAGGCTTGGTCCTCTGGGACTGCTGAACAACTCCCAAGGAGCTGCTTGGTGGGCAGATTATGTAACCAACACAACAGGAAGTTGGGGCCAAGTTTAAGATGATCCTGTTGGGTTCTCAGGGTTAGCAAAATGCCAGCAGGTGGCTGCCTGCGACTCCCAGGAGAGCTGCAACTGTGGTTATGAACTGTGGTGCCTTGAAAGCTTGCCACTGAGGAGGGGCAGGAGTTTGCCTTTGCCTTTTATGGATAATCTCACTAAGCTCGGTTTGCTTGAATAACTTACATAATCTTTTCTAAGACCTTTGGAAGAAGAAAGGGGTACAAAACCAGGCCTGTCTGACTACAGTCAATGCTTTTCCTAAGCTGTACCCCTGTTGACGGAGAAGGCTAATGAGGCTCCCACATTATTTACTCTGAAGTCACAGCCGACCAACTCAGAGGCAGGAAGTAGCAGTAAATCACAACAACAATGCCATCAAAGTAAGAGAAATCTTTAGCAATGAGAAACAATGAAAGCAAAAGGAAAACTAAAGTCAGGCAAGACTTAACTGACTTATTCTTGGAGCCTCAAACAGCACAAGCACTATTCCATTTTCAACACGCAGACCGGAAGCTGTATGGACGGTAGGCACTAGGATTTAAACCTCAAACTCCCCAAGATACAGGGTGTGCAGTTACAGCATAGCACAAAGATGTGAGTCAGACAAAACATGCATGTATGTACGCATGCATGCATACATGCACGCACGCACGCACGCACCCACGAAGACAGTTATCAAAATCACTCCAGCAAGGAACTACACAGGACACATTATGGCCCCCAAGGTCTCTGCGTAAACATTTATGGTTTGTTGATAGCCACATATATAGATGGGTCCTGTGATTAGCTTCAAGAGCTTCACTAAAACTAACGGGAGACAAGTTACACATTTCTCAGAAAAAAGTCACAGACAGATGCTTCTCTTTCGGACTCAACCAAGTTTCCAGTCCCTCGGCGGTGGCTCAAATGAGTGCACCTAGCAGGTGGGTCTGTACCTGGCAGGTGGGTCGGGGGCTTCCGCTCCACAGCTAAGTCTACCCCACAGCTGCATGGCTCACCACGGCAACGGTCCCTCTGACAGCCGCAGGCATTGACACCCATCAGCGGGGCCTTTGGAATCTAGGCGGTAAAGGGCTAACACCTACAAACTGTTGGGTAGTCCGACAAGCAACTAGACAGCTCCGACTCTAGAGTAAAGCAAACGGGGAAAAGACAAACACCCTAAGTCACAGGAGTCAGAAGGGGTCAGCTGTGCCCACATCCCTGACTAGTCACACTCTGGCCTTCTTGTATTGTGTCCTACTCTCTCTAAACATGAGTGTAGATCTGCCTCCTCACTGCACTGACATAAGCATTCAGATGAACTGATTTACAGAAGCACTCAGAACCCAGAGCCCACTTAATGAAACCTTCCCCGGCTTCCTAAGAAGCACAGGAGAGTAGCTAAGCAAAGCAAACCTCCAGAGCCCTGAGCCACCAGCCTGCACTAAAGCGAAAAGGCTTCTGATCCCAGTGCTCAAGAGCTGAGCAGGCAGGACCACAAAGGCCGCAGGGAGGGCCGCAGCAGGGCCCACCTGCCCTTCCTCGCTTGGCCACTGTAGACCTGTCTCTCTGAATCTACCCAGTGGGGTAACCTGATCATTCACTATGCCGGCACCAGATTTTCATAACCAGGACCAACATTTAACAGAAAAAAAAAAAAGATCTCCCCACTAG
Organism: Apodemus sylvaticus; assembly: GCF_947179515.1. Classification (NCBI taxonomy): domain Eukaryota; kingdom Metazoa; phylum Chordata; class Mammalia; order Rodentia; family Muridae; genus Apodemus; species Apodemus sylvaticus. The sequence continues at coordinate 53,512,173 of NC_067492.1, read as the reverse complement.
ACAAAAAAGCTGCTAGACACTTTTATTTCTGAGTATGTGCCGATTCTTCAGAAGTCTATTAAGAGCGGATTCTTTTCTCTGAACTTCCAGTGCACCTAGTACAACTTATTGTGGCATATGAAACCAAACGTCATATCTAAAGAGTATTTTCGTATCTCCAATAAAACTGTTCAAGGGATTTGAAATGCCAAGTAGTCATCCCCGAGGAACCTCAGTCTGACTCATTTAAAGAGCTTATTATTCCATTAAGAATATAAAAAGGGCAGGTTGAACCCTGTCATGGTACAGAGAAGACTGTGGAAGGCTCAAGCCTAATAAAACCCCAAATTAACTGTCCACTCCCAAGGCTCGAGAACTGTCATGAAGAGAGAGTGGAAAGTCGCTAAGAACAAGAGACAGAGGATGACTAAACGGAAACGGTGTTTCCTGGACACAACAGGGCAAATGTACAGATGACCTCCCATTGGTGGTGACGTGAGACACAGACGAGCTCCCATTGGTGATAACATAAGACATAGAAGAGCTCCCATTGGTGGTGATGTAAGACACAGACGAGCTCCCATTGGTGGTGATGTAAGACACAGACGAGCTCCCATTGGTGGTGATGTAAGACACAGACGAGCTCCCATTGGTGGCGATGTAAAACAGAGATGAGCTCCCATTGGTGGTGACGTAAGACAGAGATGAGCTCCCAGGGATGGTGACGTAAGACACAGGATGCAGCCAAGACAGTGTCCCAGAGTGGAGGGAGAGGTAACCATGAAATGCCACCTTCAGCTGGACTACCAGCAGCTTTTAGCGGCTGGGAGAAGGAGACTCGGTTTGCTTGAAGGATGCTGCCCCGGTAGACCAACCACAGTCCAGATGTGACAAGAGTCGGGGGAGCGGGTACGTATCATCAAAATGCATTGTACGAAATTCTCAAAGAATCAAAGTATTTTTTAATGGTGTGCTGGAGAGACAGCTCAACAGTTACAAGCATGCACTATTATTTTGAGAATGTCTTACTACTCCCAACAGCCCAAACCATGTGTCTCAGCATGCAGAAAGCATTCACGCTCTGAGGACTTGCCAGTGCCCGGAGTGAGGGAGCCCTGGCTGGTTTTGTCAGTCAACGTGACATAAGCTGGAGGCATCACAGAGAAAGGAGCCTCTTTGGAGGAAATGCTCCATGAGATCCAGCTGTAAGGCATTTTCTCAGTTAGTGATCAAGGGGGGAGGGCCCAGCCCACTGTGGGTGGGGCCATCTTCGGGCTAAAGCAAGCTCAGCAAGCCAGGGGATGCAGTCCAGTAAACAGCACCCCTCCATGGCCTCTTCATCAGCTCCTGCCTCCAAGTTCCTGCCCAGTGTGAGTTCCTGTTCTGACTTCCTTTGGTGGTGAACAGCAATGTGGACGTGTAAGCTGAATAAACCCTTTCCTCCCCAACTTGCCCAAGGATTACTTGTCAAGGACTCTGCTCCATCAATTACAATAGAAGAAAACCTGTTTAGAGAAAACTACTTTATTGAGGGTAAGGGGGGATGACTTTGGGACATTTGAAATACCTTGACTTATGATGTCATGTCTGCCAAGGAGCCTGAGCTAGCAATTCTTCACTGGCAATGAAGTCACCTGTCACCTCACCGAGTGTTCAGGGAAGTGACAGCTTTGGATTGACTGGCTTCACTTGAATAAGAACCCACAAGTCACACACATCTACATAAGCCCACGAAATCTAATTCTGCCGCATTGCTTTCTGCCCACCAGAGGCTGTAGCTGCATTTACACAAACTGCCTAGGTCAGAATCACAGCTGTAGTGGGTTTTCCTGTCAATCTGCCTTTTCAGAGGCTGAGGATACAGCATTTCTGTATAATGCTGCAAAGAGAAAGCGTTTCTGTATAGTGTTGCAAACGGGGTCCTATGAGACCAACGGCAGCTGGGTGTCATTCTTCAGGACTGGGATAAGCATTAGTTCTGGAAGGGACCATCAATATCCTAGTGGGAAACCAGGCAGTACCACCGGCTCAAGGCTTTGTGCTGCTGTTAATGGTCCCATAGAAATTCTACTTTAAAAGAAACTTGATCGGCTTAGTAAGAGCCCACTTGTTGGTACTGAGTCCCTAGACAAACGGCTGAGGCTCATATTTTACGTACCAAAGCAGACCCGGCCTCCAGGTTCTCCCAGCATCCCTCAGCCTCTACCTGGCACATCCTGCCCTCCACCCTGAACTTTCCAGCCCTGGGGCTGGGCTGCCCCTCCCCCAGAGGCTCTTCCCAAGATAATCCAGACAGTTTAATCTCTCCCCTTTTTTCCTCTCTTCTTTCTCTTTCTCTTCCTCCGTCTCTCTTCCCATTGTGACTTCACTAGCCTTGTTCCTTGGGGCCAGTACACTCAGCCCAGCGGTTTCCCACAGACCACTGTTCACGTGCACTCTATTCTGGCTTCACAGGCTCACTTCACTACTGTGGTCGGCACTGCACACCTGGTATGTAGAAATGGAGAGGAGAACAAAAGACAGGAAGTGACAGTGGAAACCAAATTTACAAATATAAAGATAAATGCTAGAAAGAGGAAACACAGACTAATGCGGTGGACTGCCTTGGTGGCTCTCATCCTTCTCCATAAAGGAGGAGGAGGATGGACAGAAACCAGTTTTAACAGCGTGAGAGATATGTGGTGATATACACACGGAAATGGGGTCTTCCAAAGGAGCTTTTCGCGGGAAAATAATTATTAGGGAGGGAAATTAAAAATGTATCAGGCAGACACATACATTACCACATAAATGCAAATGTGGATGAGAGGGCAAACCGTGATGGCCACTGTGTTAATGACGAGTTAGGAGAACAAGAGAGAAGGGTGCATGTTGATGCTGAAGACGGTGGGACTCTAAGCAAACACACAGAGCTCTATCTAAAGCAGGAAACCCAAGTGGCAGGAGATACACGCAGGTCCCTGGGAGACCAAGGAGTATGCTGGTTTAGACCATTAAAAAAAAAAAAAAAAAAAAACCCAGCATATTCTCATTAATACAAGTATGCTAAAAATGATGCCGTGCTCTAGAGAGCAGATGCCTCTAGATGCCTCAGAGGACCAACTTCTGTCTGTAGTACAGCCCAGCTGCATATCAGAGGAGTCAGTGCAGACTGTCTGGAACCCTGTGCCACGGATGCCTGAGGTGATAAACAACTAACCTAAGCTGACCTTATACATGTTACAGACATACTGAAGTACCTGCTGCACACAATAAAGACAGACAACTGTTTGTGCCAATTGAAAAAACAATAACGAAACAGGAAGGCCCCACTTACCTTATTCTTATTCCTCAGAGAGGCAGCCTACACTCAGTTGCAGAAGGGGAGAAACCTTGCTGTGCTGTGGCCCAGCCCTAGGGCACCCCTTTCCCAAGGGCTTCTGTTTGTTGTAAACAAGGAGCTGAGGTGTGGCTCAGTCCCAGCACAAATTTAATCCAAGAGCTAAAGTCAGGCTTAGGTCAAGAAGCAGAGAAGGTACCGGCAGACAGGAGTGAGCAGAAGGAAAGAGAAAGAAAGGAGGGTCCTTGAGCTGCTTTTTCCTTCTGGGATGTCAGGAGTGCAGGAAGGTCAGCTGGGTGCTTCCTCTGCCTCTCTGAGCTAGAAGATTTTCACCCCAGTATCTGGCTCCTGAGTCACTGGTGTGTGTATGTGTGTGTGCCCACGTGTGTGAGCATACACGCAGGTATGCCTACATGTACACAGATGTTGCTCCTCAGGACAGATGTTGTTCTTCCTTGTCTTCTGTGTCTCTCATTGGGCGATTAGGCCTGGCTGCCTGGCCAGCAAGTCCTGTGTTCCTTCTTCCTGTCTGTGTGTGTGTGTGCAGCTCCTGTCTGTGTGTGTGTGCAGCTCCTGTCTGTGTGTGTGTGTGTGCAGCTCCTGTCTGTGTGTGTGTGTGCAGCTCCTGTCTGTGTGTGCAGCTTCTGTCTGTCTGTGTGTACAGCTCCTGTCTCTATGTGTGTGTGCAGCTCCTGTCTGTCTGTGTGTGTGCAGCTCCTGTCTGTCTGTGTGTGCAGCTCCTGTCTGTGTGTGTGTGTGCAGCTCCTGTCTGTCTGTGTGTGTGTGTGCAGCTCCTGTCTGTGTGTGTGTGTGCAGCTCCTGTCTGTGTGTGTGTGTGCAGCTCCTGTCTGTCTGTGTGTGTGCAGCTCCTGTCTGTGTGTGTGTGTGTGCAGCTCCTGTCTGTGTGTGTGTGTGCAGCTCCTGTCTGTGTGTGTGTGTGCAGCTCCTGTCTGTGTGCGTGTGTGCAGCTCCTGTCTGTGTGTGCACAGCTCCTGTCTGTCTGTGTGCACAGCTCCTGTCTCTGTGTGTGTGTGCAGCTCCTGTCTGTCTGTGTGTGCAGCTCCTGTCTGTGTGTGTGTGCAGCTCCTGTCTGTGTGTGTGTGTGCAGCTCCTGTCTGTGTGTGTGTGTGTGCAGCTCCTGTCTGTCTGTGTGTGTGCAGCTCCTGTCTGTGTGTGTGTGTGCAGCTCCTGTCTGTCTGTGTGTGCAGCTCCTGTCTGTGTGTGCAGCTCCTGTCTGTGTGTGCGCAGCTCCTGTCTGTGTGTGTGCAGCTCCTGTCTGTGTGTGTGTGTGCAGCTCCTGTCTGTGTGTGTGTGTGCAGCTCCTGTCTGTGTGTGTGTGCAGCTCCTGTCTGTGTGTGTGCAGCTCCTGTCTGTGTGTGTGTGTGCAGCTCCTGTCTGTGTGTGCGCAGCTCCTGTCTGTGTGTGTGCAGCTCCTGTCTGTCTGTGTGTGCAGCTCCTGTCTGTGTGTGTGTGTGTGCAGCTCCTGTCTGTCTGTGTGTGTGCAGCTCCTGTCTGTGTGTGTGTGTGTGCAGCTCCTGTCTGTCTGTGTGTGTAGCTCCTGTCTGTGTGTGCAGCTCCTGTCTGTGTGTGTGTGTGCAGCTCCTGTCTGTGTGTGCGCAGCTCCTGTCTGTGTGTGTGCAGCTCCTGTCTGTGTGTGTGTGTGCAGCTCCTGTCTGTGTGTCTGTGTGCAGCTCCTGTCTGTCTGTGTGTGTGCAGCTCCTGTCTGTCTGTGTGTGCAGCTCCTGTCTGTGTGTGTGTGTGCAGCTCCTGTCTGTCTGTGTGCACAACTCCTGTCTGTGTGCACAGCTCCTGTCTGTGTGTGCAGCTCCTGTCTGTGTGTGTGTGTGCAGCTCCTGTCTGTGTGTGTGTGCAGCTCCTGTCTGTGTGTGTGTGTGCAGCTCCTGTCTGTGTGTGTGTGCAGCTCCTGTCTGTGTGTGTGTGCGCAGCTCCTGTCTGTGTGTGTGTGCGCAGCTCCTGTCTGTGTGCGTGTGTGCAGCTCCTGTCTGTGTGTGTGTGTGCAGCTCCTGTCTGTCTGTGTGCGCAGCTCCTGTCTGTGTGTGTGTGCGCAGCTCCTGTCTGTGTGTGTGTGCAGCTCCTGTCTGTGTGTGCAGCTCCTGTCTGTGTGTGTGTGTGCAGCTCCTGTCTGTGTGTGCAGCTCCTGTCTGTGTGTGTGTGCGCGCAGCTCCTGTCTGTGTGTGTGTGCGCAGCTCCTGTCTGTGTGTGTGTGCAGCTCCTGTCTGTGTGCGCAGCTCCTGTCTGTGTGTGTGTGTGCGCAGCTCCTGTCTGTGTGTGTGTGCGCAGCTCCTGTCTGTGTGTGTGTGTGCAGCTACTGTCTGTGTGTGCAGCTCCTGTCTGTCTGTGTGTGCAGCTCCTGTCTATGTGTGTGTGTGCAGCTCCTGTCTGTGTGTGTGTGTGCAGCTCCTGTCTGTCTGTGTGCAGCTCCTGTCTGTGTGTGTGTGCAGCTCCTGTCTGTGTGTGTGTGCAGCTCCTGTCTGTCTGTGTGTGTGCAGCTCCTGTCTGTCTGTGTGTGTGCAGCTCCTGTCTGTGTGTGTGCAGCTCCTGTCTGTCTGTGTGCACAGCTCCTGTCTGACTGTGTGTGCAGCTCCTGTCTGTCTGTGTGTGCAGCTCCTGTCTGTGTGTGTGCAGCTCCTGTCTGTGTGTGTGCAGCTCCTGTCTGTGTGTGTGTGCAGCTCCTGTCTGTGTGTGTGTGTGCAGCTCCTGTCTGTGTGTATGTGTGCAGCTCCTGTCTGTGTATGTGTGCAGCTCCTGTCTGTGTGGGCAGCTCCTGTCTGTCTGTGTGCACAGCTCCTGTCTGTGTGTGTGTGCACAGCTCCTTTCTGTGTGTGTGCGCAGCTCCTGTCTGTCTGTGTGTGCAGCTCCTGTCTGTCTCTGTGTGTGCAGCTCCTGTCTGTGTGTGTGTGTGCAGCTCCTGTCTGTGTGTGTGTGTGCAGCTCCTGTCTGTGTGTATGTGTGCAGCTCCTGTCTGTGTGTGTGTGCAGCTCCTGTCTGTCTGTGTGTGCAGCTCCTGTCTGTCTGTGTGTGTGCAGCTCCTGTCTGTCTGTGTGTGTGCAGCTCCTGTCTGTGTGTGTGTGTGCAGCTCCTGTCTGTCTGTGTGTGTGCAGCTCCTGTCTGTGTGTGCAGCTCCTGTCTGTCTGTGTGCACAGCTCCTGTCTGTCTGTGTGTGCAGCTCCTGTCTGTGTGTGTGTGTGCAGCTCCTGTCTGTGTGTGCAGCTCCTGTCTGTGTGTGTGCAGCTCCTGTCTGTCTGTGTGTGCAGCTCCTGTCTGTGTGTGTGTGTGCAGCTCCTGTCTGTGTGTGTGTGCAGCTCCTGTCTGTGTGTGCAGCTCCTGTCTGTGTGTGTGTGTGCAGCTCCTGTCTGTCTGTGTGTGTGCAGCTCCTGTCTGTGTGTGTGTGTGCAGCTCCTGTCTGTGTGTGTGCAGCTCCTGTCTGTCTGTGTGTGTGTGTGCAGCTCCTGTCTGTCTGTGTGTGTGTGCAGCTCCTGTCTGTCTGTGTGTGTGCAGCTCCTGTCTGTGTGTGTGTGTGCAGCTCCTGTCTGTCTGTGTGTGTTCAGCTCCTGTCTGTGTGTGTGTGCGCAGCTCCTGTCTGTGTGTGTGTGTGCAGCTCCTGTCTGTGTGTGCAGCTCCTGTCTGTCTGTGTGCACAGCTCCTGTCTGTGTGTGTGTGTGCAGCTCCTGTCTGTGTGTGCAGCTCCTGTCTGTCTGTGTGTGCAGCTCCTGTCTGTGTGTGTGTGTGCAGCTCCTGTCTGTGTGTGTGTGTGCAGCTCCTGTCTGTCTGTGTGCACAGCTCCTGTCTGTGTGCACAGCTCCTGTCTGTCTGTGTGCGCAGCTCCTGTCTGTCTGTGTGTGTGTGCAGCTCCTGTCTGTGTGTGCGCAGCTCCTGTCTGTCTGTGTGTGCAGCTCCTGTCTGTCTGTGTGTGTGTGCAGCTCCTGTCTGTGTGTGTGTGCAGCTCCTGTCTGTGTGTGTGTGTGCAGCTCCTGTCTGTGTGTGTGTGTGCAGCTCCTGTCTGTGTGTGTGTGCAGCTCCTGTCTGTGTGTGTGTGTGCAGCTCCTGTCTGTGTCTGTGTGCAGCTCCTGTCTGTGTGTGTGTGCAGCTCCTGTCTGTGTGTGTGTGCAGCTCCTGTGTGTGTGTGCAGCTCCTGTCTGTGTGTGCAGCTCCTGTCTGTGTGTGTGTGCAGCTCCTGTCTGTCTGTGTGTGCAGCTCCTGTCTGTGTGTCTGTGTGCAGCTCCTGTCTGTCTGTGTGCACAGCTCCTGTCTGTCTGTGTGTGCAGCTCCTGTCTGTGTGTATGTGTGCAGCTCCTGTCTGTGTGTGTGTGTGCAGCTCCTGTCTGTGTGTGTGTGCAGCTCCTGTCTGTGTGTGTGTGCAGCTCCTGTCTGTCTGTGTGTGCAGCTCCTGTCTGTGTGCGCAGCTCCTTTCTGTGTCTGTGTGTGCAGCTCCTGTCTGTGTGTGTGCAGCTCCTGTCTGTGTGTGTGTGTGCAGCTCCTGTCTGTGTGTGTGTGTGCAGCTCCTGTCTGTGTGTGTGTGTGCAGCTCCTGTCTGTGTGTGTATGCAGCTCCTGTCTGTGTGTGTGTGTGCAGCTCCTGTCTGTGTGTGTGTGTGCAGCTCCTGTCTGTGTGTGTGCAGCTCCTGTCTGTCTGTGTGTGCAGCTCCTGTCTGTGTGTATGTGTGCAGCTCCTGTCTGTGTGTGTGTGTGCAGCTCCTGTCTGTGTGTGTGTGTGCAGCTCCTGTCTGTGTGTGTGTGTGTGCAGCTCCTGTCTGTGTGTGTGCAGCTCCTGTCTGTCTGTGTGCGCAGCTCCTGTCTGTGTGTGTGTGTGTGCAGCTCCTGTCTGTGTGTGTGTGTGTGCAGCTCCTGTCTGTGTGTGTGCAGCTCCTGTCTGTCTGTGTGCGCAGCTCCTGTCTGTGTGTGTGTGTGCAGCTCCTGTCTGTGTGTGTGTGTGCAGCTCCTGTCTGTGTGTGTGTGCAGCTCCTGTCTGTCTGTGTGTGTGTGTGTGTGTGTGTGCAGCTCCTGTCTGTCTGTGTGTGCAGCTCCTGTCTGTGTGTCTGTGTGCAGCTCCTGTCTGTCTGTGTGCACAGCTCCTGTCTGTCTGTGTGTGCAGCTCCTGTCTGTGTGTATGTGTGCAGCTCCTGTCTGTGTGTGTGTGTGCAGCTCCTGTCTGTGTGTGTGTGCAGCTCCTGTCTGTGTGTGTGTGCAGCTCCTGTCTGTCTGTGTGTGCAGCTCCTGTCTGTGTGCGCAGCTCCTTTCTGTGTCTGTGTGTGCAGCTCCTGTCTGTGTGTGTGCAGCTCCTGTCTGTGTGTGTGTGTGCACCTCCTGTCTGTGTGTGTGTGTGCAGCTCCTGTCTGTGTGTGTGTGTGCAGCTCCTGTCTGTGTGTGTATGCAGCTCCTGTCTGTGTGTGTGTGTGTGCAGCTCCTGTCTGTGTGTGTGTGTGTGTGTGTGCAGCTCCTGTCTGTGTGTGTGCAGCTCCTGTCTGTGTGTATGTGTGCAGCTCCTGTCTGTGTGTGTGTGTGCAGCTCCTGTCTGTGTGTGTGTGTGCAGCTCCTGTCTGTGTGTGTGTGTGTGCAGCTCCTGTCTGTGTGTGTGCAGCTCCTGTCTGTCTGTGTGCGCAGCTCCTGTCTGTGTGTGTGTGTGCAGCTCCTGTCTGTGTGTGTGTGTGCAGCTCCTGTCTGTGTGTGTGTGCAGCTCCTGTCTGTCTGTGTGTGTGTGTGTGTGTGTGCAGCTCCTGTCTGTGTGTGTGTGTGCAGCTCCTGTCTGTCTGTGTGTGCAGCTCCTGTCTGTGTGCGCAGCTCCTGTCTGTGTCTGTGTGTGCAGCTCCTGTCTGTGTGTGTGTGTGCAGCTCCTGTCTGTGTGCGCAGCTCCTGTCTGTGTCTGTGTGTGCAGCTCCTGTCTGTGTGTGTGTGTGCAGCTCCTGTCTGTGTGTGCAGCTCCTGTCTGTGTGTGTGTGCCCAGCTCCTGTCTGTGTGTGTGTGTGCAGCTCCTGTCTGTGTGCGCAGCTCCTGTCTGTGTGTGTGCAGCTCCTGTCTGTGTGTGTGTGTGCAGCTCCTGTCTGTGTGTGTGTGCAGCTCCTGTCTGTGTGTGTGTGTGCAGCTCCTGTCTGTGTGTGTGTGCGCAGTTCCTGTCTGTGTCTGTGTGTGCAGCTCCTGTCTGTGTGCGCAGCTCCTGTCTGTCTGTGTGTGCAGCTCCTGTCTGTGTGTACAGCTCCTGTCTGTGTGTGTGTGCAGCTCCTGTCTGTGTGTGTGTGTGCAGCTCCTGTCTGTCTGTGTGTGTGCAGCTCCTGTCTGTGTGTGTGTGCGCAGCTCCTGTCTGTGTCTGTGTGTGCAGCTCCTGTCTGTGTGTGTGTGTGCAGCTCCTGTCTGTGTGTGTGTGTGTGCAGCTCCTGTCTGTGTGTGTGTGTGCAGCTCCTGTCTGTGTGTGTGTGCAGCTCCTGTCTGTGTGTGTGTGCAGCTCCTGTCTGTGTGTGCACAGCTCCTGTCTGTCTGTGTGTGCAGCTCCTGTCTGTCTGTGTGTGCAGCTCCTGTCTGTGTGTGTGTGCAGCTCCTGTCTGTGTGTGTGTGTGCAGCTCCTGTCTGTGTGTGTGTGTGTGCAGCTCCTGTCTGTCTGTGTGTGTGCAGCTCCTGTCTGTGTGTGTGTGTGCAGCTCCTGTCTGTCTGTGTGTGCAGCTCCTGTCTGTGTGTGCAGCTCCTGTCTGTGTGTGCGCAGCTCCTGTCTGTGTGTGTGCAGCTCCTGTCTGTGTGTGTGTGTGCAGCTCCTGTCTGTGTGTGTGTGTGCAGCTCCTGTCTGTGTGTGTGTGCAGCTCCTGTCTGTGTGTGTGCAGCTCCTGTCTGTGTGTGTGTGTGCAGCTCCTGTCTGTGTGTGCGCAGCTCCTGTCTGTGTGTGTGCAGCTCCTGTCTGTCTGTGTGTGCAGCTCCTGTCTGTGTGTGTGTGTGTGCAGCTCCTGTCTGTCTGTGTGTGTGCAGCTCCTGTCTGTGTGTGTGTGTGCAGCTCCTGTCTGTCTGTGTGTGTAGCTCCTGTCTGTGTGTGCAGCTCCTGTCTGTGTGTGTGTGTGCAGCTCCTGTCTGTGTGTGCGCAGCTCCTGTCTGTGTGTGTGCAGCTCCTGTCTGTGTGTGTGTGTGCAGCTCCTGTCTGTGTGTCTGTGTGCAGCTCCTGTCTGTCTGTGTGTGTGCAGCTCCTGTCTGTCTGTGTGTGCAGCTCCTGTCTGTGTGTGTGTGTGCAGCTCCTGTCTGTCTGTGTGCACAACTCCTGTCTGTGTGCACAGCTCCTGTCTGTGTGTGCAGCTCCTGTCTGTGTGTGTGCAGCTCCTGTCTCTGTGTGTGCAGCTCCTGTCTGTGTGTGTGTGTGCAGCTCCTGTCTGTGTGTGTGTGCAGCTCCTGTCTGTGTGTGTGTGCGCAGCTCCTGTCTGTGTGTGTGTGCGCAGCTCCTGTCTGTGTGCGTGTGTGCAGCTCCTGTCTGTGTGTGTGTGCAGCTCCTGTCTGTCTGTGTGCGCAGCTCCTGTCTGTGTGTGTGTGCAGCTCCTGTCTGTGTGTGCAGCTCCTGTCTGTGTGTGTGTGTGCAGCTCCTGTCTGTGTGTGCAGCTCCTGTCTGTGTGTGTGTGTGCGCAGCTCCTGTCTGTGTGTGTGTGCGCAGCTCCTGTCTGTGTGTGTGTGCAGCTCCTGTCTGTGTGCGCAGCTCCTGTCTGTGTGCGCAGCTCCTGTCTGTGTGTGTGTGCGCAGCTCCTGTCTGTGTGTGTGTGCGCAGCTCCTGTCTGTGTGTGTGTGTGTGCAGCTCCTGTCTGTGTGTGCAGCTCCTGTCTGTGTGTGTGTGCAGCTCCTGTCTGTCTGTGTGTGTGCAGCTCCTGTCTGTGTGTGTGTGTGCAGCTCCTGTCTGTCTGTGTGCAGCTCCTGTCTGTGTGTGTGTGCAGCTCCTGTCTGTGTGTGTGTGCAGCTCCTGTCTGTCTGTGTGTGTGCAGCTCCTGTCTGTCTGTGTGTGTGCAGCTCCTGTCTGTCTGTGTGCAGCTCCTGTCTGTCTGTGTGCACAGCTCCTGTCTGTCTGTGTGTGCAGCTCCTGTCTGTCTGTGTGTGCAGCTCCTGTCTGTGTGTGTGCAGCTCCTGTCTGTGTGTGTGCAGCTCCTGTCTGTGTGTGTGTGTGCAGCTCCTGTCTGTGTGTGTGTGTGCAGCTCCTGTCTGTGTGTATGTGTGCAGCTCCTGTCTGTGTATGTGTGCAGCTCCTGTCTGTGTGTGCAGCTCCTGTCTGTGTGTGTGTGTGTGCAGCTCCTGTCTGTGTGTGTGTGCACAGCTCCTTTCTGTGTGTGTGCGCAGCTCCTGTCTGTCTGTGTGTGCAGCTCCTGTCTGTGTGTGTGTGTGCAGCTCCTGTCTGTGTGTGTGTGCAGCTCCTGTCTGTCTGTGTGTGTGTGTGTGTGTGTGTGCAGCTCCTGTCTGTGTGTGTGTGTGCAGCTCCTGTCTGTCTGTGTGTGCAGCTCCTGTCTGTGTGCGCAGCTCCTGTCTGTGTCTGTGTGTGCAGCTCCTGTCTGTGTGTGTGTGTGCAGCTCCTGTCTGTGTGCGCAGCTCCTGGCTGTGTCTGTGTGTGCAGCTCCTGTCTGTGTGTGTGTGTGCAGCTCCTGTCTGTGTGTGCAGCTCCTGTCTGTGTGTGTGTGCCCAGCTCCTGTCTGTGTGTGTGTGTGCAGCTCCTGTCTGTGTGCGCAGCTCCTGTCTGTGTGTGTGCAGCTCCTGTCTGTGTGTGTGTGTGCAGCTCCTGTCTGTGTGTGTGTGCAGCTCCTGTCTGTGTGTGTGTGTGCAGCTCCTGTCTGTGTGTGTGTGCGCAGTTCCTGTCTGTGTCTGTGTGTGCAGCTCCTGTCTGTGTGCGCAGCTCCTGTCTGTCTGTGTGTGCAGCTCCTGTCTGTGTGTACAGCTCCTGTCTGTGTGTGTGTGCAGCTCCTGTCTGTGTGTGTGTGTGCAGCTCCTGTCTGTCTGTGTGTGTGCAGCTCCTGTCTGTGTGTGTGTGCGCAGCTCCTGTCTGTGTCTGTGTGTGCAGCTCCTGTCTGTGTGTGTGTGTGCAGCTCCTGTCTGTGTGTGTGTGTGTGCAGCTCCTGTCTGTGTGTGTGTGTGCAGCTCCTGTCTGTGTGTGTGTGCAGCTCCTGTCTGTGTGTGTGTGCAGCTCCTGTCTGTGTGTGCACAGCTCCTGTCTGTCTGTGTGTGCAGCTCCTGTCTGTCTGTGTGTGCAGCTCCTGTCTGTGTGTGTGTGCAGCTCCTGTCTGTGTGTGTGTGTGCAGCTCCTGTCTGTGTGTGTGTGTGTGCAGCTCCTGTCTGTCTGTGTGTGTGCAGCTCCTGTCTGTGTGTGTGTGTGCAGCTCCTGTCTGTCTGTGTGTGCAGCTCCTGTCTGTGTGTGCAGCTCCTGTCTGTGTGTGCGCAGCTCCTGTCTGTGTGTGTGCAGCTCCTGTCTGTGTGTGTGTGTGCAGCTCCTGTCTGTGTGTGTGTGTGTAGCTCCTGTCTGTGTGTGTGTGCAGCTCCTGTCTGTGTGTGTGCAGCTCCTGTCTGTGTGTGTGTGTGTGCAGCTCCTGTCTGTGTGTGCGCAGCTCCTGTCTGTGTGTGTGCAGCTCCTGTCTGTCTGTGTGTGCAGCTCCTGTCTGTGTGTGTGCAGCTCCTGTCTGTCTGTGTGTGTGCAGCTCCTGTCTGTGTGTGTGTGTGCAGCTCCTGTCTGTCTGTGTGTGTAGCTCCTGTCTGTGTGTGCAGCTCCTGTCTGTGTGTGTGTGTGCAGCTCCTGTCTGTGTGTGCGCAGCTCCTGTCTGTGTGTGTGCAGCTCCTGTCTGTGTGTGTGTGTGCAGCTCCTGTCTGTGTGTCTGTGTGCAGCTCCTGTCTGTCTGTGTGTGTGCAGCTCCTGTCTGTCTGTGTGTGCAGCTCCTGTCTGTGTGTGTGTGTGCAGCTCCTGTCTGTCTGTGTGCACAACTCCTGTCTGTGTGCACAGCTCCTGTCTGTGTGTGCAGCTCCTGTCTGTGTGTGTGTGTGCAGCTCCTGTCTGTGTGTGTGTGCAGCTCCTGTCTGTGTGTGTGTGTGCAGCTCCTGTCTGTGTGTGTGTGCAGCTCCTGTCTGTGTGTGTGTGCGCAGCTCCTGTCTGTGTGTGTGTGCGCAGCTCCTGTCTGTGTGCGTGTGTGCAGCTCCTGTCTGTGTGTGTGTGTGCAGCTCCTGTCTGTCTGTGTGCGCAGCTCCTGTCTGTGTGTGTGTGCGCAGCTCCTGTCTGTGTGTGTGTGCAGCTCCTGTCTGTGTGTGCAGCTCCTGTCTGTGTGTGTGTGTGCAGCTCCTGTCTGTGTGTGCAGCTCCTGTCTGTGTGTGTGTGTGCGCAGCTCCTGTCTGTGTGTGTGTGTGCGCAGCTCCTGTCTGTGTGTGTGTGCAGCTCCTGTCTGTGTGCGCAGCTCCTGTCTGTGTGTGTGTGTGCGCAGCTCCTGTCTGTGTGTGTGTGCGCAGCTCCTGTCTGTGTGTGTGTGTGTGCAGCTCCTGTCTGTGTGTGCAGCTCCTGTCTGTGTGTGTGTGCAGCTCCTGTCTGTCTGTGTGTGTGTAGCTCCTGTCTGTGTGTGTGTGTGCAGCTCCTGTCTGTCTGTGTGCAGCTCCTGTCTGTGTGTGTGTGCAGCTCCTGTCTGTCTGTGTGTGTGCAGCTCCTGTCTGTCTGTGTGTGTGCAGCTCCTGTCTGTGTGTGTGCAGCTCCTGTCTGTCTGTGTGCACAGCTCCTGTCTGTCTGTGTGTGCAGCTCCTGTCTGTCTGTGTGTGCAGCTCCTGTCTGTGTGTGTGCAGCTCCTGTCTGTGTGTGTGCAGCTCCTGTCTGTGTGTGTGTGTGTGCAGCTCCTGTCTGTGTGTGTGTGTGCAGCTCCTGTCTGTGTGTATGTGTGCAGCTCCTGTCTGTGTATGTGTGCAGCTCCTGTCTGTGTGTGCAGCTCCTGTCTGTCTGTGTGCACAGCTCCTGTCTGTGTGTGTGTGCACAGCTCCTTTCTGTGTGTGTGCGCAGCTCCTGTCTGTCTGTGTGTGCAGCTCCTGTCTGTCTCTGTGTGTGCAGCTCCTGTCTGTGTGTGTGTGTGCAGCTCCTGTCTGTGTGTGTGTGTGCAGCTCCTGTCTGTGTGTGTGTGCAGCTCCTGTCTGTGTGTATGTGTGCAGCTCCTGTCTGTGTGTGTGTGTGCAGCTCCTGTCTGTGTGTGCAGCTCCTGTCTGTGTGTGTGTGTGTGCGCAGCTCCTGTCTGTCTGTGTGTGCAGCTCCTGTCTGTGTGTGTGTGTGCAGCTCCTGTCTGTGTGTGTGTGCAGCTCCTGTCTGTGTGTGCAGCTCCTGTCTGTGTGTGTGTGTGCAGCTCCTGTCTGTGTGTGTGTGTGCAGCTCCTGTCTGTGTGTGTGTGTGCAGCTCCTGTCTGTGTGTGTGTGTGCAGCTCCTGTCTGTCTGTGTGTGTGTGTGCAGCTCCTGTCTGTCTGTGTGTGTGTGCAGCTCCTGTCTGTCTGTGTGTGTGCAGCTCCTGTCTGTGTGTGTGTGTGCAGCTCCTGTCTGTCTGTGTGTGTTCAGCTCCTGTCTGTGTGTGTGTGCGCAGCTCCTGTCTGTGTGTGTGTGTGCAGCTCCTGTCTGTGTGTGCAGCTCCTGTCTGTCTGTGTGCACAGCTCCTGTCTGTGTGTGTGTGTGCAGCTCCTGTCTGTGTGTGCAGCTCCTGTCTGTCTGTGTGTGCAGCTCCTGTCTGTGTGTGTGTGTGCAGCTCCTGTCTGTGTGTGTGTGTGCAGCTCCTGTCTGTCTGTGTGCACAGCTCCTGTCTGTGTGCACAGCTCCTGTCTGTCTGTGTGCGCAGCTCCTGTCTGTCTGTGTGTGTGTGCAGCTCCTGTCTGTGTGTGCGCAGCTCCTGTCTGTCTGTGTGTGCAGCTCCTGTCTGTCTGTGTGTGTGTGCAGCTCCTGTCTGTGTGTGTGTGCAGCTCCTGTCTGTGTGTGTGCACAACTCCTGTCTGTGTGCACAGCTCCTGTCTGTGTGTGCAGCTCCTGTCTGTGTGTGTGCAGCTCCTGTCTCTGTGTGTGCAGCTCCTGTCTGTGTGTGTGTGTGCAGCTCCTGTCTGTGTGTGTGTGCAGCTCCTGTCTGTGTGTGTGTGCGCAGCTCCTGTCTGTGTGTGTGTGCGCAGCTCCTGTCTGTGTGCGTGTGTGCAGCTCCTGTCTGTGTGTGTGTGCAGCTCCTGTCTGTCTGTGTGCGCAGCTCCTGTCTGTGTGTGTGTGCGCAGCTCCTGTCTGTGTGTGTGTGCAGCTCCTGTCTGTGTGTGCAGCTCCTGTCTGTGTGTGTGTGTGCAGCTCCTGTCTGTGTGTGCAGCTCCTGTCTGTGTGTGTGTGTGCGCAGCTCCTGTCTGTGTGTGTGTGCGCAGCTCCTGTCTGTGTGTGTGTGCAGCTCCTGTCTGTGTGCGCAGCTCCTGTCTGTGTGCGCAGCTCCTGTCTGTGTGTGTGTGCGCAGCTCCTGTCTGTGTGTGTGTGCGCAGCTCCTGTCTGTGTGTGTGTGTGTGCAGCTCCTGTCTGTGTGTGCAGCTCCTGTCTGTGTGTGTGTGCAGCTCCTGTCTGTCTGTGTGTGTGCAGCTCCTGTCTGTGTGTGTGTGTGCAGCTCCTGTCTGTCTGTGTGCAGCTCCTGTCTGTGTGTGTGTGCAGCTCCTGTCTGTGTGTGTGTGCAGCTCCTGTCTGTCTGTGTGTGTGCAGCTCCTGTCTGTCTGTGTGTGTGCAGCTCCTGTCTGTGTGTGTGCAGCTCCTGTCTGTCTGTGTGCACAGCTCCTGTCTGTCTGTGTGTGCAGCTCCTGTCTGTCTGTGTGTGCAGCTCCTGTCTGTGTGTGTGCAGCTCCTGTCTGTGTGTGTGCAGCTCCTGTCTGTGTGTGTGTGTGCAGCTCCTGTCTGTGTGTGTGTGTGCAGCTCCTGTCTGTGTGTATGTGTGCAGCTCCTGTCTGTGTATGTGTGCAGCTCCTGTCTGTGTGTGCAGCTCCTGTCTGTGTGTGTGTGTGTGCAGCTCCTGTCTGTGTGTGTGTGCACAGCTCCTTTCTGTGTGTGTGCGCAGCTCCTGTCTGTCTGTGTGTGCAGCTCCTGTCTGTGTGTGTGTGTGCAGCTCCTGTCTGTGTGTGTGTGCAGCTCCTGTCTGTCTGTGTGTGTGTGTGTGTGTGTGTGTGCAGCTCCTGTCTGTGTGTGTGTGTGCAGCTCCTGTCTGTCTGTGTGTGCAGCTCCTGTCTGTGTGCGCAGCTCCTGTCTGTGTCTGTGTGTGCAGCTCCTGTCTGTGTGTGTGTGTGCAGCTCCTGTCTGTGTGCGCAGCTCCTGGCTGTGTCTGTGTGTGCAGCTCCTGTCTGTGTGTGTGTGTGCAGCTCCTGTCTGTGTGTGCAGCTCCTGTCTGTGTGTGTGTGCCCAGCTCCTGTCTGTGTGTGTGTGTGCAGCCCCTGTCTGTGTGCGCAGCTCCTGTCTGTGTGTGTGCAGCTCCTGTCTGTGTGTGTGTGTGCAGCTCCTGTCTGTGTGTGTGTGCAGCTCCTGTCTGTGTGTGTGTGTGCAGCTCCTGTCTGTGTGTGTGTGCGCAGTTCCTGTCTGTGTCTGTGTGTGCAGCTCCTGTCTGTGTGCGCAGCTCCTGTCTGTCTGTGTGTGCAGCTCCTGTCTGTGTGTACAGCTCCTGTCTGTGTGTGTGTGCAGCTCCTGTCTGTGTGTGTGTGTGCAGCTCCTGTCTGTCTGTGTGTGTGCAGCTCCTGTCTGTGTGTGTGTGCGCAGCTCCTGTCTGTGTCTGTGTGTGCAGCTCCTGTCTGTGTGTGTGTGTGCAGCTCCTGTCTGTGTGTGTGTGTGTGCAGCTCCTGTCTGTGTGTGTGTGTGCAGCTCCTGTCTGTGTGTGTGTGCAGCTCCTGTCTGTGTGTGTGTGCAGCTCCTGTCTGTGTGTGCACAGCTCCTGTCTGTCTGTGTGTGCAGCTCCTGTCTGTCTGTGTGTGCAGCTCCTGTCTGTGTGTGTGTGCAGCTCCTGTCTGTGTGTGTGTGTGCAGCTCCTGTCTGTGTGTGTGTGTGTGCAGCTCCTGTCTGTCTGTGTGTGTGCAGCTCCTGTCTGTGTGTGTGTGTGCAGCTCCTGTCTGTCTGTGTGTGCAGCTCCTGTCTGTGTGTGCAGCTCCTGTCTGTGTGTGCGCAGCTCCTGTCTGTGTGTGTGCAGCTCCTGTCTGTGTGTGTGTGTGCAGCTCCTGTCTGTGTGTGTGTGTGTAGCTCCTGTCTGTGTGTGTGTGCAGCTCCTGTCTGTGTGTGTGCAGCTCCTGTCTGTGTGTGTGTGTGCAGCTCCTGTCTGTGTGTGCGCAGCTCCTGTCTGTGTGTGTGCAGCTCCTGTCTGTCTGTGTGTGCAGCTCCTGTCTGTGTGTGTGCAGCTCCTGTCTGTGTGTGTGTGTGCAGCTCCTGTCTGTGTGTGTGTGCAGCTCCTGTCTGTGTGTGTGTGTGCAGCTCCTGTCTGTGTGTGTGTGCGCAGTTCCTGTCTGTGTCTGTGTGTGCAGCTCCTGTCTGTGTGCGCAGCTCCTGTCTGTCTGTGTGTGCAGCTCCTGTCTGTGTGTACAGCTCCTGTCTGTGTGTGTGTGCAGCTCCTGTCTGTGTGTGTGTGTGCAGCTCCTGTCTGTCTGTGTGTGTGCAGCTCCTGTCTGTGTGTGTGTGCGCAGCTCCTGTCTGTGTCTGTGTGTGCAGCTCCTGTCTGTGTGTGTGTGTGCAGCTCCTGTCTGTGTGTGTGTGTGTGCAGCTCCTGTCTGTGTGTGTGTGTGCAGCTCCTGTCTGTGTGTGTGTGCAGCTCCTGTCTGTGTGTGTGTGCAGCTCCTGTCTGTGTGTGCACAGCTCCTGTCTGTCTGTGTGTGCAGCTCCTGTCTGTCTGTGTGTGCAGCTCCTGTCTGTGTGTGTGTGCAGCTCCTGTCTGTGTGTGTGTGTGCAGCTCCTGTCTGTGTGTGTGTGTGTGCAGCTCCTGTCTGTCTGTGTGTGTGCAGCTCCTGTCTGTGTGTGTGTGTGCAGCTCCTGTCTGTCTGTGTGTGCAGCTCCTGTCTGTGTGTGCAGCTCCTGTCTGTGTGTGCGCAGCTCCTGTCTGTGTGTGTGCAGCTCCTGTCTGTGTGTGTGTGTGCAGCTCCTGTCTGTGTGTGTGTGTGTAGCTCCTGTCTGTGTGTGTGTGCAGCTCCTGTCTGTGTGTGTGCAGCTCCTGTCTGTGTGTGTGTGTGCAGCTCCTGTCTGTGTGTGCGCAGCTCCTGTCTGTGTGTGTGCAGCTCCTGTCTGTCTGTGTGTGCAGCTCCTGTCTGTGTGTGTGCAGCTCCTGTCTGTCTGTGTGTGTGCAGCTCCTGTCTGTGTGTGTGCAGCTCCTGTCTGTCTGTGTGTG